>NC_060139.1:400385757-400655757 GCF_021461385.2 Schistocerca piceifrons | reverse complement strand
CTTCATACGCCAACTTCGGGTCAGTTGCGGTTAGCGAAGTTAATTGACTGCCATACGCTACGTTTATTTTTTCGGCTCCTCAGTGCACATGCACCCCCAGCTCATTACAGATTGAGTACCTGTCGACTGATGATACTCTAACCACAAGGTGTCACTTATCTAGTACTCTGTGGCAATGCTCACCCATAAAGCAAAAGCTTTTGCGAACACTTTCTCTGTTGCCGTTTCTGGAACAAACTATTCTGCCCTCTGCGCACAACTAAATGCCCCGTTGTTTTCAAGAAGCTGGAACACTTTGCTCTGTCACCTTCTCAAAGTTTTACCAAAAATTAGCGTATTTGGTCTGTTTTCTGTCAAACAGGGAAAGTACTACTCCATCTTCTGCCATTTACGCTTTTTTCTCTTTTCACTTCTCAGTCAGTCATGTCACTTTCTTCTCCCCTTTCTTCACTAACTGTTTTTTGTCTTATTCCTCTTTATCTCACTTTTCTGCCCTTTCTCATGTCCATATTTTATTGGAACCTGCTTGTAACTTTCCAATATTGTTGTACTCTTCATGAACGAATGTGACCTGTGTTTATATTTTCTCTTCCTGCACTAAAGTAATTATTACATGTTTTATAATGCTGTCAAGAAAGTGTGGTACAAAAGTGTTGTACACATTATGATAGGCCACTCAACTCCTACTGAATGCTGATTATGAAAATATTGTGATTTTTTCTGTATAACAGCCTAACTGTACAGAGCGCTGACCGCGTATTTCTATCGCTATATTCTTCAACTGTTTCGCAATTTCTGACCAAGAACAAACAATATTAAATGAGCACTTTTTTGTCGGCTGGCAAAGAAAGGCGTGTAATGGAACAAGCATGTTATTCGTCATTTTTCCGATACGCATTCGGTGCGATAATTATTCTGATTCATTGAAGCTACATGGAATGAAGCTCAGTATTGTAGTGAGACTAATTATCTATTTTTCTTTATCATTAATAGCGTGGTTATTAACCCTATTCTAGTGTTGTATGAAACTGCTTGAGCGGGATGATGATAATTGTCAGTTCTGGTAAGCGCCGTAGAACCTGCAGTTTTGCAGACTATTTGATCTTAATTTTACTGCTAACGATTTCCAAAATTATTGGCTGTAACTGTCAGCTGAACAACCACATCACGCATAGCACAGTGCGTGAAATGGCTCCAGTCAACAAGAATAATCAGTTTTGCTCTCAAATATAAAAAAGTAGTAATAGCAAAGCTTCATATCTCATTCGAAAGTGATTTTTGCGAAATAGTACAGAAGGTTTCTATACGAGCAAAGAGTTTGAGTGGCTCCTGCGTTCTAGGACGTAGTTTAAGTAGCGACCATGGCAAAACATGCACTACACTTCAGAGTGACATAGATAACTGACACTATGTTTCAACATAGTCGCCAAGCATCTGTAAACAACTGTTTGACTGTTCAGCCAGTCTTTCAACTCCTCGGTCCTAAAAATCCTCTCCTTGCTCACGAAGGCAATCCAGGCGGCTTTGTGAACATCCTCACAGTTGAAAATAGCGTGCACTTCTGGATCAGTATCAGCCGCGTCTGCGCGTCCTTGTTCAGATTGTTGACATCATTTCACTACGGCTCGTCCATATACCGCCTAAATTCTACGGTGAAACTGTATGCAATTTAGAAGTTTTCCCCACAAGAATCGCACTGTGCCGCGTACTTCAGCTTTGGAGAACGTTTCTAGTTGCTGCGCCATTTCAGACAAACACTGGCGCGGGGCTGTTACGCGTACCGCAGCAGAACTGTGTCTGCGGGCACATAAGAAAATGTGCTTTTCCGACAAGTCGCCATTCTTGTTGCGCGCTGATCTGAGGGTGGAGCGAAAACTGTAACTTAACTTTCTGAAGTCGCTGCGTAGATTACATGTAATTTACAATGTGTTTATTGTAATGAATGTAATGAAAAATATGTAGAATATCTAGTTAGATGTCAGAGAGGGTCTCATGCACCTAACCTCGCAAGGCTAAATCTCTACACATAAAGGCAATGTCCTGACTGCCTCATCAACGCCCAGCCCAAACCGCTAATGATAGAAACACGAAATTTGGAGGTGGTGTGTATCTTATGCTGTAGGCTTCGTTTAAGAAGGGATTTTTCGAAATTACGATTAAGGTGAAGCAGGAGATGAAGGTTTCGTTTTTCTTTCTTTTGTAAAATATCGCTATTAAGGCAATTTTGAAGCCAGACCTACGAAAATTGGTATTTGGTTTCTCGGTGAGAAACAAAGAAATACGTATTTCAGCATTTTTGAAAGTTTAACCCTAGGAGAGGAGATAGCGGGTGAAAGGTATTTTTGGCAATATATCACTATTAAAGAACTACTAAAGTACTTTTAATGCTTCATCTATGGAAACTGATATTTGACATGTCGGTTACAAATAAGAAAACACGTGTTTCAGTGTTTTTGGAAATTGAGTCCCTATGGGGGTGAAATAGCCTAAGACTGAGTCAGTGACTCATTATCGCCCAACGCAAACTGCTAAGGATAGAAACTTGAAGTTAGGAGTGGGTGTGGGTCTTATACTGTAGACATCGTCTGAGTGGGGATTGTCTAAAAATCCACTCCTAAGGGGATGAAATAAGGAATGAACGGTTTTTTGAAAGTATGTCACCATTAAAGGAATTTTAAAGCTGGAATTACGAAAATTGGTATTTGGTTTCTCACACAGAAAATAAAAGATACGTGTTACAGCACTGTTGGAATTCAACAGCTAAGGGACTGAAATTGTGGGTGAAAGGTTTTTGCAAATAAATAATTACTAAAGAACTACTAGAGGATTTTTAAGGCTACATCTGTGACAACTGTTATTTTACATCTCGATTGGAAATTAAAAAAAAAAAAAAAAAAAAACGTGTTTCAGTGTCTCTGGAAATTCAACCTGCAAAGGAGTGCAAAAGGGAACAAAAATTTTTGAGAAAATATTTCGTTACATTAAAAAAAATTAAAGCTAAATTTATGAAAATTTGTGTTTCACTTCTCCGTTAGATGTAACGTAATATTTGTTAGGGGATGAAAGTTGCTACGGAAATATCTCCACGAGAACGCAAAAGGCTGATTAACAAAAACTTCGGACTCCAGCCACCAGAGCCGCTTGTTGGTCAGAAATACATACGAGAAACACCATGATTGTATGGGCTTAGAATGTGTTGCAATTTGTGAACAACATAAAAATTTGATCAAAAACAAAAAAAAAAAAAAACTCTGCAGACCATACAGTTTGCGCGAGCGAAGCAGAGGGCGCTAAGCTAGTAAATATGTAAAAGAAGGCCTTAGAAACACTAAAATACAATGTTCCAGAAATGCTGGCATAATGGAATAAAGTAAAATATAAACAAAAATTAGATGGAAGTGTGAAAAGTAAAAATATCATGGGAAAAACTGTTTAAGAAGAGCGTCAGATGCGACTGCTGTTTGTCATCAGAACTGGGTAACTCGCGCGCCGAAACGCCTTGCGACTTGGAGCAGTAGTGAAGGCAGTGGACTCGCATTGCTGAGGAGGGGAGTTCAGATACGCGGCCGTCAGTCCAGGCGGTATCCATCATCAAGTTGCCGCTTGCCATTGCGGTTCTGCGTCGAGCGCGACTCGAGACCTCGGAATTCCAGACATTAAAGAGTCGTATGCGGACCACTGCGAAGTAAAGCCGCGTACGAACACTTCATATCATGTGACCATGTGGAAGCGGAAATAAGCTGTTGGGCCGCAGACTGGTTCTTCGCAAATTACTATTGCGTTAAAGTTCCTTTCTTATGTTCCGTAAGTAACTTCATACAAGGCCATGAAATATTTTTGCGCCCTGACGGTGAAAGGCCAATTTTTCCGTTAAATACGCTTTGCCTATTGACCAAGTATTTTCATGTAAGATTTCTTCCCTGAAGTATGTTCTTGGGAGGTCTGGTATACGAGGTCTTTTAAAGTCCTTGCATCAAACATCTAGTGGCGATAGATCGCTTAATAGGGACCAACATTTGTTACAGACAAAACGTTAGCCGTTCTTTAGTATTGGGACAGCGTGATTTCACCGAAATAGCAGGGTGTTCTAACCGGGTGTGCCACAGCTACAGAGCGTTCTTAATTTCTTATGCGAAAAGTCTTAAAATGTTTTAAGTAAAACAAATATTATTGACATTCCGCATCTTTATCCTTGATGCCTACATATTTATTTCTCATCGTAGTCACCTAGGCGTCGAATACATTTCTCTCAACAAGAAACAAGTTTGCTGACGGCGTCACTGTAGAATGACTTCGTTGATGGAACCATAACCTCACCTCTCCTTGCACCACTTCATAACTGTCAAAGTGAAATCTGCGAAAGTGTTCTCAAAGTTTCGGGAACCGATGAAAATCGGTTGGGGCGACTTCGGGACTGCATGCAGATGATGAATGACAGTCAACCCAAGGCGTTGAATTGTTGCACGTGTCACAGCATTCGTGTATGGTCTGGCATTGTCATGCTGTTTCTCACTCACCGACGTAGTTATTTTACACACCGCCATGTTATACGCTACAATATGGAGCCCTCTAGCGGCAGAAGATTGCGTCAGCGGAGCGAGAGAGTCGACCGAGTAATATGCATGATAAGTAACACTTAACCGATATTGAGAACAGAATAAAAAATTCAGAGGCCTTGCAAGCTACCGTATTTTGCTTGGTAGAGGGGCCATGTACCACTACTGCTCGTTTCCTTTCCTGTTCCAGTTGCAAATAGAGGGAGGGAGATACGATTGCCCCTATGCGTCCGTACGAGTCCTAAGTTTTTTAACTTATCCTCGTGGTCCTTAAGCAAAATATACGTTGGCGGCAGTAGAATCGTGCTGCAGTCAGTTTCAAATGGCGGTTCTCTGAATGTTCTGAATAGCGTTCCTCAAAAAGAATGTCACCTTTCCTCCAGGGATTCCCATTTGAGTTCCAAAAGTATCTCCGAAGTACTTGTGTGTTGATCGAACTTTTCGGTATCAAATCTAGCAGCGCGTTCCTGAATTGCTTCGTTGTCTGCTTTTAATCCGACCTGGAGGAGATACGACACACTCGAGCAGTACTCAAGAACGAGTCGTACTACTGTTCCTTTTCTGTTGAACAACACTTCGCTAAAATCCTTTTGATAAACCAAAGTCGACCATTCGCTTTTCCTACTACGGTCCTTACATGCTCGCTCCGGTTCCTACCGCCACACTTGGATATTTAATCGACCTAAATGTGCCAAGAAGCACACTACTAATGCTGTATTTGAACACTGCTTGGTTGTTTTTACCATTCATCCGCATTAACTTACATTTATCCGCATTCAGAACTAGCTGCCATTCATCACACCAACTATAAATTGGTCATCTGGTACTCTTCTACAGCAACTCAACGACGACACCTTATTGTACACCACAGGGTATTCAGCGGCTGCTTGCTGCTCACCCTGACAGTCAGGTTATTCATCTATATGCAGAATAAGAACAGTCCTACCAATATTCACTCAGGCATTCCTGACGATATCCTTGTCTCTGACGAACACTCGCCGTAGAGAACAACGTACTGGGTTCTATTACTTAAAAAGTCCTCGAGCCGTTCACGTATCTGAGAGATTATTCCGCATGCTCGTACCTTCGTTAACAGCCTCCAGTGGCGCACCGTGACAAACGCTTTTTGGAAATCTAGGAATATGGAGTCTGCCTGTTGCCTTCCATCCATGGTTTGTAGAATATCATGTGAGAATAGGGCAAGCTCAGTTTTGTAGGAGCGATGCTTTTTAAAATCGTGCTGATTTGTGGCTCTACCCCTGTAACTGATACTGAGATTTTCAAAAGGAAAATCTCAAGAATGAGTCTCCCTAACAGGACAGTGCTATTTTAGAAGCGAATGACGCTGTAACTGTGCTGAGCCTACCTCCTTTCATACGGAACTGATGACTGGATTGCAGGCAACGCACAAGGCAGCGCACAGTTCGCATCGCCTGCGCCCTGCCGCCTCTCAGGGGCATAACCACTACAAAAGGGCACCTATCACGAAACATTCTATCTACAATAAATGTTGTATCCCACTGCGTGATCTATAACCCCTAGGTGCTTGATACAAGGACTCAAACATGCTGAACAATTTTTTAAATGTTGTCGGTAAAGAAACAGACTCCTTACAAACCTCTGACAACTGTGGATGAATTTCCTTGGAGTATAAACTGTCTAAAGGCATTTTACAACTACAGTTTATAAATTTCAAGGACACAAACACAATGAGATTACTTCAAGACGTGAGGTAAATAAAGCTATCCCAAATTTTATCACTTGTCTAACCTTACTGCACAACAGATGCCAACATAAAATTCTATTGAGCCATGCGCGTTCTAATCACGAAGCATTTTGAGAGACCTATTATTCTTGTTGTTATAGCTAAGCGGCAGGTATGTGATTAATTTATTGTGAAGTTCTTTCTATGCTACAGTTTCTGACGTTAGTGTCCTGTTGGTAGGTTAGTTATTTTTAACTATGTCAATAACATTAACAACAGCCAACACTCTACAGCCATTCAAATTATCATAAAAACTATAACAATTAAAAAGTCAGTGTGTTGAGTGTTGTTATTCACAATGTCTTTGAGCTGTGGTTGCACTCTCCAGGAACGTATTTGTTTTTACCTACCGAAAGTAAACTAAGAACTGTAACTACAGTGCAGAGAAGGTTCCGTATTATTTTATCACATATTTATTGCGTACATAAAGCAAAAAAATTTGTATTACAGTTCACTGAGGAAGATCGAAAATATAACAAACGAAGCGCCTGTGACGATCAAACAGCATTTCAATCAGTAGAAGACACGGACCCTATGCACTAACAGAGAGAAATAATCTATTTAGCGACTACGGTACGAGAGAAGGTGTATAAAAGGATTTACTGATGTCGTTGGCACCTGTGTGCAGGGGCGAAGGAGCTTTACCCTTCGCTTGCAGCATGCATCTGGAACCAAGATCGGCGGCTGGGCAGCTCCCCTTTAAGGGCGGCGTTCCCTCTCGGCTGCCCTGGCCTTCCCTTCCCTTCCCTTCCCTGCTCTCGCCCTCCCTTCCCTCTCGTTCCCGGGCGACGAGTCCTGCGTAGACAGGCACAGGCAGAGGCTGACTCCCTCGCAGACCGTCGCTCCCTTCTGACGACCGAGCTGCTGCTTCCCCAAAGCACCGCGATCGACGGGCTTCACATCCCACCACGGTCGTTCGGCCTTGTTTCAATTTGTAACGCCGCAGGTTAAAACAACAGCAGCAACATTCTGTAGGATTTTTAATTACTCGACTGTAAACAGTACCTGAGAGCAAATATAAACACAGATCACAAATTAGTAATGATGAAGAAGTAGGCTGAAGTTGAAGAGAATCGTCACTGTGTTAAGAACTGTTGTAAGTACTGAAACACTGAGCAATGATGAGGTGCGTTTGAAGTTCCCTAAGGCTGTCTACTATCTACATCACACTCCGCAAGCCAACTAACAGTGTTTGACGATGGGTACCATCAAGTGATCTCCCCATCTCTGTTCCACTCGGGGATGGCGCTTGAGAAAAATGGTTGTTCGAAAGCCTCTAATTTCTCGAATTTTCTTGTCATTGTAATTCCGCGAGATCTATGTGGGAGTATGTTGTCCGACTCCACTCGCAAGGTTCTTCGAAGTCTCTATAAGAAATATCTCCGTCGTGCACTGCGCCTCTCTTGTAGAGTCTGCCACTGGAGTTTAATGAGCATTACTGCAACGCTCTCGCACCGACTAAACGATCCCATGATGAAACACGCCTTTCTTCTTTGGAACTTCTCTACCTCTTCTATTAGTCCTAGTGGGCAAGGATCCCAGACTGATGAAAAATACTCAAGAATCGGTAGAACAAGCGCCTTGAAAACCACTTCCTTCGTTAATGAGTTACATTTCCTTAACATTCGTAGGAAGAATTTCGGTCAGGTATCTGCTTCTAGTGCTTGTTTTATGTGGTCATTTCAGAAATTTATCATCAATAGTGCAATTGTAGTTCAGTGAATTTCTTTTCATGTGTATGCGCAATTTGTTACATTGGTTTACGTTCAGTTGTAACACGCCCGGGAGTCTAAATTGGGGGTGGGGGACCCTTTAAACTGTTTCTCGTTCCGACGGTGCGCCCTGTCCACACCACGTACCTGATAATACCGCGGCGGTCGTACTGTTCTGCTCCACACTGCTGCTGGCTTGCCTGAAATTATCTATCGAAATATGCAAGCAGGTTCAGGGGAGCCACTCAACATTAAAACGCAACACCGTCCTATGTCTGGTATGAACATCTATATTCTGAGACGATTAAAGGAAATCGCAGGTTGCACTGTTTACACTCTAAGTTATAAGTGTTTTCCCAATTAACGATCAGGATGATTATCTGTCCACAAAAATCACTGAAGACGAGCGTTCGCGTAACCGACACGATGCGGGTGATTGTTGATGATGCGGAAGCCAAATGATCGAACGAAGGTTCTTACGCTCGTCACACATACAGATGTCTGGTAATAGTCCTCCTTGACGCTAGTAATCATATAACACTGTTCGTAAAGTTAATTTTTCACTTTCTTAGATCTCATTTGTACGAGCGTGCGCGTAACTGTCGCGGCGAGGCTGATTGTTGATGAATGCGGAACGCGATGACCGAACGCAAGTCCTCAGGCTCGCTACTAGACACTGGCACTTGCCTGCACTCTTTTATGGTAACTAATTTCTACTGATTCACATTGGTTCATTCTGGGAGGCCGTACACGGCGCAGATGGTTGATACTGTACGACACGCAACGAGAGGATACACAAATGCGTTATCGGCGGCACCGCTCATTTTTAATTACATCTTGTCGCACTTTCCTCTGAATTACTTCCATATTTAATCACTTTACTGTAATAGCACTTGTAGCAACACTTCAATCTGAATACTAACAATGCTTCTTACATGCAGAGCTACACACTACACAACATAACAGTTCCGTGTCCCTCGCTCGACCCTCTAGGCGTGGCTGCCCGCAAAGATACTCCACAACTAAGCCAGCGATATGACGGTACGCTTACACAGTGTCAACTGCCAGAGCCTGCATCATTCCGACGCTTTCTACTAGATCAGTTTACAACTAAACTTTCGCTAGGTGAGAGGGCCCTCATAGAAACGAGTCATAGTAGTACAAAGAAACTTTGGGAAAACAGTTGTAAGGACAAGAGGAAGCAAAGTAACGAACAAACCGCCGAAAGAAATATATTTTAACTTCCAAATGAGAGGATACCAAATGTTAATTGTATCAGGGGTGCCGTATCACTCCAACTGCACACGCCTCACACCATTACAGAGCCTCCACCAGCTCGAACAGTGCCCTGCTGACAAGCAGGTTCCTTGGATTCATGAGGCTGTCTCCATACCCATAGGTCCATCCGCGAGATACAATTCAAAACGACACTCGTCCGACCAAGTAACATGTTTCCAGTCACCAACTGTCCCATGTCGGTGTTGACGGGCCCAGGCGATATGTAAAGCTTTGTGTCGTGCTATCATCAAAGGTACACAAGTGGGCCTTCGGCTCCGAAAGCCCGTATCGATGATGTTTCATTGGACAGTTCTCACACTGACACTTGTTGATGGCCCAGAGTTGAAATCTCCACCACTATGCGAAGGGTCGAGCTTCTGTCACGTTGAACGATTCTCTTCTGTCGTCGTTGGTCCTGTTCTTTCAGGATCTTTTTCCGGCCGCAGCGGTGTCGGAGACTTGATGTTTTACCGGATTCCTGATGTTCACGGTACACTCGTGAAATGGTCGTACGGGATGATCCCCACGTCATCGCTACTTCCAAGATGCTGTGTCCCATCGCTCGTGCGCCGATAACACCAAGTTCAGTCTCAGTTAAATCTTGATAACCTGCCATTATAGTATCAGTAACCAATCTAACAACTGCGCCAGACACTTGTTGTCTTATATAGGCGTTGTCGACCGCAGCACCGTTTTCTGCCAGTTTACATATCTTTGTATTGGAATACGCATGCCTACACCAGTTTCTTTGGCGCTTCAGTGTATTTGCTGTCTCCAACTATAGAACAGTCTGATGCCTGTGTTTCAACCCTACGTCGCCGTACCTAACGGCAAATCATGACATTACCACTACTGATCACTGCGGCGCACAGTCTATCGTTCCTATGAATTTGGATGACCGTACGGACAATAGTTTTCCTTCAACAGTGACTCAAGTAACGAAAGTTTAATTATAAGCACCCTTCACATAGTGAACAGTAACGGTCCTATCACACTTCCCCTAGGTACTCCAGAAATTACGTTTACATCTGCCGTTTTCTTTCCTCTAAGAGTGACGTGTTCTATCTGTAAGAAAGTCTTGAATCCAGCCGCAAATCTGGTCCGACACTCGGTAAGCTCGTACTTTTTTCACCAAACGGCAGCGTAGCCCCGGCGTCAAATGCCTTCCTAGAGTCAAGGAACACGCCATCAACCTGAGCGCCGTTATCTACAGCGCTGTGACATCATGGAGGACCAGTCGCCCTGAGTTTCACGAGATTGCTGTTTGTGGAATCCATCATAATTCTACAATAGATTGACATCAACGATATAGGCCGATAATTGTGTGCACCAGTCCTACGACCCTTTTTGGAAATGGAGAATTACCTGCGTTTTTTCGAGTCGTTACGGTATACTTCGTTGCTCAAGCGACCTACGGTCGTCTGCTGCTAGGATGGGAACAAAGCAGTAGCTGCTTTTCAATTCCGCATCAGTTATGTCAATATCTGCCATTTCGACTTTCGTACGACGATGAATACCACAGTAAGCTGTTCAGTCAAAGAGGAGTGGAGGTCCCAGAAAAAGGCAGGCACAAACTTTGAGCTGCCAAATATAGGTACAAGGGAAGTGGCTGCGAAGGAAACTTAGGTAACAAAAGGATAAATATTATGGTGGACAGGTGACATTTTTATAAATTATTTGTAGTTCGACTAGTGTTGGAGGCTCGTTCATCATCAGGAATTTTACACTGGCACTGATCACATCGAAGCTTGTACCTAACATTGGTCAGCGATTGTTTTTGTCAGAGGAAAAAGTTGAAAATCTAACCATGTAAATTGTAAAGGGTGGTGTTGCAGTGCCTATGTTATTCGGAATTACGATGCGAAGTTCCTTTGGAATGCATGCATATCTAAAGGAACAGGCACTTGGCCGTGCGGTTAAAGGCGCTGCAGTCTGGAACCGCAAGACAGCTACGGTCGCAGGTTCGAATCCTGCCTCGGGCATGGATGTTTGTGATGTCCTTAGGTTAGTTAGGTTTAACTAGTTCTAAGTTCTAGGGGACTAATGACCTCAGCGGTTGAGTCCCATAGTGCTCAGAGCCATTTGAACCATTTGAACAGGCACTGCGGCCGTTGCGAAGCACATTAAATGTATTCGCAATTGCGAATATGGACAGCCATCAGCTGTAGAGTGGAATGGCGACAATGGCGATTTGTGCCGGACCGGGATTCGAACCAGGATTTTCCACTTATAGCGACCGATCGCCTTACCAATTGGCCATCCGAGCACGACTCACAGCCAGACTCAAACATCCACATGTCGTCAACCACGTGTCTAGAACCTGTACTCGTAAATCACCGTACAGGTGAGACATTTTGCATGAAAGTGGCTTGCCCTGTGGCGGCAGATACATAGGATATTGCGATACCTGCGTTATTCCGAATCACGATGCAATGTTCCTTCGGACATGCATTCTTGTCCGAAGGAATAGGCACTGTAGCGACTACAGCCGTTATAATATATGTTCATGTATTACCAGTTGTGAATACGGACAACCATCACCTGTACGGGAATATACATTATGGATCGACGAGGGCAGGTTCTGTACGCATAGTTGACGATATAAGGAAGTCTGGGTGTAGCCGTGAGTCGTGCACGAACAGCCAAATCGTAAGGCGACCGCTCACGGTAACTGGGAAATCCGGGTTCGAGGCCCAGTCCGGCATTCCATAGTTGTTCCTATTAGCAATTGCGAATATATTTAATGTAAACTGTAAAGGAAACTTGTTAGAATCACGAGGTAGAAGAACATCTCATGGCAGCTTCAGCAGAAGATCGATATTTTACTGAAACGATGTGGTCTGGTTCTCCGCAGTGAAAACTGAAGCTGCGGTATCGACGGTGTTTGCTTTGACCGCACACAGCTCGCAGTGCGCCCCTGTTATCTACTCCGAAGAGCCATTTAAATCTGCCGCCGTGAGCTCCTGCAACCAAATGATAAACGTGCGCCTCGGTCATACCATCTACATGTGCTTTTTTTTCTTTTTCTTTTTTTTCTTTTAACCATCATACGGCTGAAGTACGACCGAGCAATATGCATCTAGACAGTATAAAATGTAGCGAGAAACGTTCTGAAAAGCTTGTAAGAGTGTTGCAAGGTAAGTTGGGCTGAGGAGTAGTTGTTAAGAAAAAAATCGATTCGTTGCGCCGTTTTCGAGTTAATTAGCGTTGAAATTAGCCAATCAGACCGCTGCACGCACAAATTCAAGCAGCCAGACAGATAGAGTTAGTAATTGTTCTCGTAGCGAAGATGATAACGCACGAGATTGCTCAGAATCTGCCTCGGGTTCGATCCTTACTACCGTCTCATGTCCAATTTTTGCGTGGATCTCTTGTTTGGCGTTGGGAACCAAACGAAGAACACATCTGGTGACACCGTCTCTGGTGGATCGCCTGAATTTATCTCGGAAACGGCGCAACATATCGAATCTTGTTCTTAAGAATCACTTGTCAGCGCCGCCTACCCGGGAACACACTTAAAATCTTTTCAGACAGGTTTCCGCCACCCTGTATATGACAACGTCTATGTGCCTAGAAAAATGGTTCAAATGGCTCTGAGCACTATGGGACTTAACATCTGAGGTCACCAGTCCCCTAGAACTTAGAACTACCTAAACCTAACTAACCTAAGGACATCACACCACACACAACCATGCCAGAGGCAGGATTCGAACCTGCGACCGTAGCGGTTGCACGGTTCCCGACTGAAGCGCCTAGAACCGCTCGGTCACAGTGGCCGGCCTATCTCGTTAGAAAATAATTTGTATTCAATTTAAAAGTGTTGCTTTAAAATGTCTGTCAAGTAGGTGGATGCAATTGAGAGCTGTACTTCATAATAGTTGTGCGTCAACGATACGGGAGAAGGGAAGTCTAGTTCGTATGACGTCTCCCCAAAGGGATTTCCTGCAATTGAATAAAAGCATTGCAGATACTACGAGCAACGGTTGCCCTTAGAAGATATAAAGAAACAACAGAAAGCGAAGTGGGGTGTAGGCTGACTGAGTGGAACAGCCTGGGCGCACGTGGAGGGCGCGCAGAGTAAGAGCAGCACTCAGTGGCGGCACACACGTGTGTCCGCCGCGTAAACAGTGGCGGCTAGACCTCCACAGCGCTCCGCCACGAAGAACCCCACACCGTGCTGTGCTGAGCTGAGCACTGCTGGGACCACCACACAGACTTGTTTGAAAGCAGACAACCTTGTAGGTGGGGCAACCACAGCTGTGAGTATTCCTCTTGGGTATTAACAACCACTTCAGCTGTATTTTGGTCCTTTATTACTGTACCCCTAGCGTTTTTGTGGCGTTAAAGCCACATCTTCAGGTGACATATCATTAAAAATTGAGACCGGAAAAGCTCGGAATCTTTTTTCCCAACGTTCGTTGTCCGTCAAATACAAAACACAAATGAGAGAGCACGCGGCCTCGTCCCCTGTACGTAGTTCTATATAGATTGGAGAAGCGATCACTATGACATGATTTGTTTTGGACCCATCCACTATATTGGAATTTGGAAGTTTTTAATCCATGACATACCGTCTTATAGCGGTGTTTTGTATTTGACGGACAACGAATGTTGCGAAAAAGATTCCGAGCTTTTCCGGACCAATGTTTTAATCATATGTCACCTGAAGATGTTGCTTTAACGCCACGAAACCTGCAGTGGTACACCCTAATAAAGGACCAAAACGCAGCTTAAGCAGTTATTACACTACTGGCCATTACAATTACTGCACCACGAACATGACGTGCTACAGACGCGAAATTTAACCAACAGGAAGAAGATGCTGTGATATGCAAATGATTAGCTTTTCAGAGCATTCACACAATGTTGGCGCCAGTGGCGACACCTACAACGTGCTGACATGAGGAAAGTTTCCAACCGATTTCTCATACACAAACAGCAGTTGACCGGCGTTGCCTGGTGAAACGTTGTTGTGATGCCTCGTGTAAGGAGGAGAAAAGGGTACCATCACGTTTCCGACTTTGATAAAGGTCGGATTGTAGCCTATCGCGATTGTGGTTTATCGTATCGCGACATTGCTGCGCCGGCCGTTGTGGCCGAGTGGTTCTAGGCGTTTCAGTCTGGAACCGCGCTGCTGCTACGGTCGCAGGTTCGATCCTGCCTCGAGCATGGATGTGTGTGATGTCCTTAGGTTGGTTAGGTTTAAGTAGTTGTAAGTCTAGGGGACTGATGACCTCAGATGTTAAGTCCCATAGTGTTTAGAGTCATTTGAACCATTTTTGACATTGCTGCTCGCGTTGGTCGAGATCCAATGACTGTTAGCAGAATATGGAATCGGCCTGTTCAGGTGGGACTATGGGACTCAACTTCTGAGGTCATTAGTCCCCTACAACGTAGAGCTAGTTAAACCTAACTAACCTAAGGACATCACACACACCCATGTCCGAGGAAGGATTCGAACGTGCGACCGTAGCGGTCTCGCGGCTCCAGACTGCAGCGCCTAGAACCGCACGGCCACTTCGGCCGGCCCCTCAGTCAACAGATGGGGACGTTTGCAAGACATCAACCATCTGCATAAACAGTTCGACGACGTTTGCAACAGCATGGACTATCAGCTCGGAGACCATGGCTGCGGTTACCCTTGACGCTGCATCACAGACAGGAGCGCCTGCGATGGTGTACTCAACGACGAATCTGGGTGCACGAGTGGCAAAACGTCATTTTTTTCGGATGAATCCAGGTTCTGTTTACAGCATTATGATGGTCGCATCCGTGTTTGGCGAAGTCGCGGTGAACGGACATTGGAAGCGTGTATTCGTCATCGCCATACTGGCATATCTCCCGGGGTGATGGTATGGAGTGCCATTGGTTACACGTCTCGGTCACCTCTTGGTCGCATTGACGGCACTTTGAACAGTGGACATTACACGTCAGATTTGTTACGACCCGTGGCTCTACCCTTCATTCGATACCTGCGAAACCGTACATTTTAGCAGGATAATGCACGACCACATGTTGCAGGTCCTGTACGGGCCTTTCTGGACACAGAAAATGTTCGACTGCTGCCCTGGCCAGTACATACTCCAGATGTCTGACCAATTGATAACGTCTCGTCAATGGTGGCCCAGCAACTGGCTCTTCACAATACGCCAGTCACTACTCTTGATGAACTGTGGTATCGTGTTGAAGCTGCACGGGCAGCTGTACCTGTACACGCCATCCAAGCTCTGTTTGACTCAATCCCCAGGCGTATCAAGCCCGTTATTAAGGCCAGAGGTGGTTGTTCTGGGTACTGATGTCTCAGGATCTATGCACCTAAATTGCGTGAAAATGTAATCACATGTCAGTTCTAGAATAATATATTTGTCCAATGAATATCCGTTTACCATCTGCATTTCTTCTTGGTGTAGCAATTTTAATGTTCAGTAGTGCGCAAAAAGAAAGAAAATAGTAACAGCTCAGAACCAATAGCCCATAAATGAAGGAAGTATAATAATCTGAATTGGCTTATAAGTGCAGATAATGCAAATGTGAACGATCTGAGTAGTAATAGTGAGTAGTGAGTAGTCTATTATGATCAATACACACAAACGAAATTTAAATATATAAAAACAACTTTCGGATATGCGTATGTAAAAGTACAAAGTAAACACTGAGACGCATTTTAAGCCCAGTCGAAAAGTATATGTGTAGAAGCAGCCATGCTACACGTCTCTCTTCAGATGTCAAAGAATGCACGGGATTGGCTATTTGCTTTATGGCTCCGAGCTAGCCGCTGCGCTAGTGTTTTGTTCGCATTATTAACTAGACAGTGCGTCAGGTAGCGCCGCCAAATTGATGTGTAATTATTCATGGCGCGATGGGAGAAGAAGTGCGCCAGCAGAGGTCGCGGGGTCAGCGGCGTGTTTGTTGTCCGCTCAAACGCTGCGCGCTGCACCGGCCGCCTCTCAGTTATGTAGATGAGAGATGCGAGCGGCCCGAACAAGTGCGCCACGGCCGCCGGCGCCGCCTGCTTTTCATCTCCGCCAGCGCGGCTCCGCAAATTAGACAGCAAAACACGAAAATTCGCCTTTGTTGAGGGGTGTCCCTTCTCTTTAGTGCCGAATCTGCAGAGTAGCTCCTGTAAAGCATACCCTCTAAGACGTACCTTTATCACGATCTGCTTTTCCACAGGGGATGCCTTGCGGTGGAATGAAATGCTTTTTACTACCTTTGGCTAAGGACAATATTTATGCATCGCGGCACTCGTGCTTGAAAAATTGGAGGGCGACGACCGTATTCTCTGGAATGTCCATCAGGGTCTCTTACACTGAACACATCTTCCCACCGCCACAAAAAGAAATCCGTACGAGATTAGAAACATTTCTGAAACAATATTTATCACGCAGCAGCTTGTATACAATCTCTGAAAACCGTAGCTTCAAAATCTTCAAGATCCTCTAGCGGAGAAACGGTGCATCTGCGACACTTTCGCCAGGTTAAACAAGTGTTTCTTTTTATCTCCTCTAAACACTCTAACATTATGAACACGAAACTTTTTTACAACCTGTGTATGAGAGTCACAACACCAGCAAACTGTAGCGAACTATTGGAAGATGCGTAGAGCATCGACACTTATTTCAGGCTATGAGTGCTGGCTCTCAATCAATATATGTAAAGGTATCGTAATGCGTATTATTAGGTGGGATGTCATATAAGTGTTCGATCACACACTTTGCTTTCAATCACTGTAATCTATAATAAAAGCAAACTATTTAGGGTGTGCCATTGGAGTGATCTAAAGTTAAACTAGTGTCTAAAACTGGTTGAAGAGAGAAAAAAAAAAGAAGCTTACCAGCCTCGTCCATGTGAAGAATTCAAAGGAAATGTAATTCACCAACTAAACAGATCTTTATCAATTTATTATAAACCGGTTTCGACGACATTCTTCATCCTCAGGCCCTTTAAATATATAGTGGCTGAATTTTCCCGGAAGTCATCAATCAGAAAGTCCCACGTGAAAATAACCGGTATCCGCATCACACACAGTGCTTACTACGAGAGTATGCGAATACCGGTTATTTTCACTTGGAACTTTCTGACTGATGGCTTCCGGGAAAATTCAACCAGTATACGTTTAGAGGATCTGATGATTAAGTGTACATCACCTACTCCATTCACTGCCACCGCCTACCATCATGCTGTGAGGGTCTGAGAATGGTCAGACACTGACCGAAACGGTTACCAACAAAATAAATGTTACTGCGTTCGAGACTTCCTTTTAATCCATTTTTAAAATAGGTACTTCTAGCCGACCGCTGTTTCTCCACGAGAAAAGTTCTCAAAAATTACTCTCTCCTGCATCATTTATATAGATTAGGAACAGCAGAGAGCCTATAACACTTCCTTGGGGAACGCCAGATATCACTTCTGATTTACTCGACGACTTTTCGTCAGTTACTACGAAATGTGACCTTTCTGACAGGAAATCACGAATCCAGACGCACAACTGAAGCGATATTGCATATGCACGCAATTTCATTAGAAGCTGCTTGTGAGAAATGATGTCTTCCTTTATTTCTTCTTATGTGGGCATTAGACCGTGGTCAAGGATATGAGTCCGTGGCTACGGTTCCGTTTGTAATGTTTAATATCACGGGATGGGTATGAAACAACATCAAGGATGAAAATCATAGAAATCAGGGTCTAAACGAAGGCTTACCGCCATGGGGTCTTCCCTTACACCGTTCGCGAATGGTAAAGGAAAAGGGGATGTAGCTAGTAGTGGTGTGGGTACAGAAAGTTCCAAGACGGTGTGGCCTCACGAGAGATTATGACTGCCAACATGTGTACTGCCGGACCTTTTCCACCTGGGAAATTTTGGAGGTTAAGTGTAGTGCAGCAATGTCTCATCAGCCAGAAGTTTTTCTTGCTACCGTGGTTAGGCCTGGGTGTCTGACACAAGAACCTCAGGTTCGATCACTGGACCCATAAAGTAGGACAGCTGAGGAGTTACTTTAAGTAGGAGTTGCGGAACCAGTTACGAATAATGACGTTGACGGCTTGGAGAGTGGTGTTCCCATCAATATCTCCCCAGCAGAATGTTAAGTGGTACCTTGGATAGCTGTTTATTATTATCATCAATATAAATTGTGCCAGGCAATACGTGAAAGTATAGCCATTTAACAATAGGTTCATATACTACTTCTACTACTACTTTGAGTGCTACGGTCTGGCAGTGTGTAACGCCAGAAATGCATATCCTCGTATTTCCATCTATTGTACTATAATTTTTTTTCCTTATTTTGTTACCTGAATATATGACGTTTCTGTGTCTTTGTATATTGTAATTGTTTTACTATTTGTATATATATGCATTTATGTCGATGTATAATTGGTTTGTTGTGTAAAGATTATTTGTATTTTTACGCTGGGTCTGGCCTAGGGAAACTATGCTATCGAACCATTACATCGATTGGTCGTGTGGAGAACCAAAGTGTTTAGGATCTTTGGTAGTGTTAACTCTGGCGCGTGGAGCGCGGGCAGAGCAGAGAGAGTCTGGCTGGTGTGGTGCAGTGGAGCAGGTGTGTTGTGTGAAGCTCCCGCGAGTTGCCGCGCTTTCGGGGTTTGGCAGCATGTAATTGCGCTCGACTTGCGATGATAGTTTCTGACATGGTGTCGCGGACGGGAAGCATTAGCTGGCGCACATCAAGAGCCCGTTTCGTCTGGTGACCGTGTCGAGAAGAAGGCGCGCCAACATCCAGCTTTTGCAACAGCGACGGCCGACAATGAGTGACTGTCGCCACCTCCTCGATCGACGGTTTCAAACCTTCAATCAGCCAACAAGGAAGACTGGAAGCACGTAAAGTTTTAGAACTGTATGGCAGACCTCAGCTTTTCAAACTTTTAAAATTGTTTCCTAACTAAATTACAGCAACGTAGCATGAACCTTTGTTGCTCGTTGTCCCAATTGCATTGCCAAGCAGGGTCCCTTCCTTTTCCGAAATGAGCCCGAGTGTCGTTGAAATTCAAACGCCAGCATCATTCGATTTCACTGCTTTAATTTCAAAGTTCAGTTAAGGTATTCATAGCTGGCTACAATATTTAGATTGCACAAGCACAAATTAAGAGTGCGAGTTTTGTTATCGTATTTTAGTTACCTGTGACTGCAGCTCAGCTTGGTACTACTAAATTTTACTATTGTTAATTGTTCAGAATCATTTAATTCAAGTTCAAAGTTAAATCTCTTATTTATAAATTGCGTAGATTCAAGTAGCTTTTGAAATGATTGTTGAGGTAGTCCAAGACTAACCGTATTTTACTGAATTTTGATGTGCTTCAGAAAGAAAGCTCACTATTAACTTCAGTCACTAAATTAACTTTCGATTTTCCGGTTTTATTAATTCTTTTGCTAAATTAAGCCAGAGTGTAGCGAAATTTATTACTTCTGACAAACTTTCAGTTTTCACACTACACATGTCAACCTTTGGTTGCCACGCTTCTAGTGCTAATTATATGTGTAATAACCTTTCTTTTTTCAGTTACTATAGTAATTGTCCTTAGGACTGGCGACCGTAATTTCCCCCAAATCTCAAATATCTAATTACCGCTAGTTAATTGTTAACGTAACGGCCGCACATTTACTTTCTTTATTAACTTTACCCCTTTTCAAAATTAATTTCCACCAGTTTCATTTGCATTTTTCCTTTCATTTAGATGTAACCCTTTCCTCCCTCTTTACCGACAAATTGACTTCGGTGACGATTGCTTTTTCCCAAATTTCCATTAGGTACACGCGGTTTAATTTTTCACTGTCATTAAGGTCGATAAGTGAGGGGGAGGTTACAAGTGTATATCTCGATTTCAAAATAAACGGATCACACAGGTTTATTTTTTGTTTGCTATAGCCCGCCCTCTGTCGCAGAAGATAAAAAAATATTTTGCAACCTCTGTCGAGGAAAAATCTACCGTTAAAAAAAATTAAAGAAATGTCTAATGGATATAAATAGCTGTAGTTCTCTGAGCAGCTAATCACATAACGAAAAAATGGAATAGCATATTCCTGGACTGCATGGACGAATGACTAACGTAATATTAAGGAAAAATTTTTAGAAGTCAAGAAATTGTGAAAAAGAATGAATCGTAATAAATTTCAAGGCAACTAGAAGAGAGTCAGTATGTTCGGAGACCGAGCCCAAAGTGAGATACATGTAAAAAATGTTGCGTTACTTATGTCCACAGCTGTCGCACTTTGGTAAGCTATGAACACACTTTAAATGGGTGAAATGAACTTTACTGGAGCTTCGACCTACTTTCTAAATTTCAGATATCGTAAGATAGTATTACAATTTTGTGAAATTGTGAACTGAAATTGTGAACTGAAAACCCAGTAACTGACCTCAGCAATCCTAACAATCGGTGATACAGCCTTTTACAAAAATACATTCACTTTTTGTATTGGTATGTTAACAGCATGTATTTTTGAAACAATGGAACCAAGGCTGATGGGTTTATGAATTTACTAAATAATTTCGAAGCAAAAGTTGAACAGGTCGCCTCCATAATACAACAGATATGCAGCGAAATACGACGCACGGCAAAACAGGCCAAACATGGGATCACACATCAGATGCAACGGGCGTAAGTGAACTGGTTCATATGAAACTCATACCCCTGTGCTTCGGCCACAGCGATTATTATATTTGCATGGACAACCGGAATAACACGATACGTACCGTTGTCTGAATTAATTTCACTGGGTTGCATACGATAGGTAATACCGTTTGCATATAAGTTCACTATTGGGCGAGGCAATTTACTTTGCACATATTGCCCGTTATATTTGAGCGCTAACATGCGGTTACGTTCGTCACTGGCAGCTTAGTGGGTTAATAGCAAGTTGAGTTTACTACGAACGTGTGCATTAATTGTAGTAGTTGCTTGTGATTTTGTTTAACTGTTCTAGTTTACTCCTTAAAAATACATTCCATCTGATAATATAAAAGAAAGAACGAAATAATGACACTAATAATGATAATCCAGAATGAGATTTTAACTCTGCAGCGGAGTATGCGCTGATATGAAACTTCCTGGGAGGTTAAAACTGTGTGGCGGAATGAGACTCGAACTTTTTTTCTGTAACCATATATATTTATTTAACTATATATTAACAAACGATACATTTAAATAAAGAAACATTTCATTCTATTATCCTATTTCTAGAGTTGCTTAATATTTTATAGGTTTTCGTTTGCATATTCTTTTCGTTTTTCTCTTATTGTTGTCCTTGAACCCTTTTACATGGCCATTTGTCGTCTTTTTTGTTTTGGTAAAGCATTGCAGGACAGGCATAATAATTTATACGTAGCATCGACACATTGATTTTGAGTTCAAATTTGT
The DNA here is from genome assembly GCF_021461385.2 of Schistocerca piceifrons. Lineage (NCBI taxonomy): Eukaryota > Metazoa > Arthropoda > Insecta > Orthoptera > Acrididae > Schistocerca > Schistocerca piceifrons. The sequence continues at coordinate 400,634,068 of NC_060139.1, read as the reverse complement.
GTGTGTCATACACTTGTGATGCCACGTTCAGATTGTGTATTCTGGTTTGATCTCTTCCTCTAGTTTGCACTGTTAGGGGGAACAGTACGAGGAAAAACTTCAGCATGATAGATGGAGCAGAAGTGGTAGAAAATTTTTTTTTTACTTGTGCTACAGATTGTACGTAAATTGAAGAAGGAGGAAAAAATTATGTCATATTATATAAGAGAAGCAGAGAGGAAAGTGTGAGTAAACAATATAAATTTAGTAGGGCACATAGTATAGGAAATCATTCAAAAAAATTATGAGTAGTTGGCACTTTCCACTAAGTAATGCTTGTATCCGAGACAATACAGTACAAAAATGAGGAAGAAAGAAAAAAAGGTCACTGTTAGTACTACTGGGCATACTTTTGACACTGATTTGGCTGCGAGCATGACAGATGTTTGGTGAGAAGCACTTTGTATCACTGATTTCACTAAGAAGAAACACTTTATACTACTATACTTCACTATTTGAGGCTAGAGGAGAAAGCACTTAATCTTTTCTGTTGCACTTATTCACTATCACTGCACACGTTCTTCTTGTGGTGAGTGTGATGAGGTGGCTGGTGGTGGTGCTGAGGGTCACATGTTGGGGAGGACTCTGGCGATCGCTGTCTGCAGTGGAATCTGCAGGAAGTTTCTGAAGTTCTCGCGGTAGCGCCTCTGCTGCTGGGCCGTCTTGTTCTCCTCCCAGAGGTCCATCAGGAAGGCCAGCTTGTCGGTCTGCCTCCTCGCTACGATGGAGTGTGCTGTTATGGCGAGGATCCAGAGAGTCGCCAGTCGCTTGGGTCGAGGAAATGGGTTGCAGTCTGGGGCGGAGATTGCTTCCACTGTGATGCTTCCCGGCGCCGTTCTGTTAATGTGGGCCACCATCTGCTGGCACGCTTCCCATATGTTGGTGGCATTCCCACAGGTGAATCGGTGCTTGAGGCTGTCGGTCATGGCACATACGTCGCACTTGTCACTTGCGACGAGTTTTATCTCCGCCAGTCTTTGCTTGGTTGGTAACGTTCTGTTGACTATTTTGTACCATGTCTCGCCGGCCGCGGTGGCCTAGCGGTTCTAGGCGCTTCAGTCCAGAACCGCGCGACAGCTATGGTCGCAGGTTCGAATCCTGCCTCGGGCCTGGATGTGTGTGATGTCCTTAGGTTATTTAGGTTTAAGTAGTTCTAAGTTCTAGGCGACTGATGACCTCAGTTGTTAAGTCCCATACTGCTCAGAGCCATTTGAACCATTTTTTTTTTAGGAACACTAATATTGTGACTCAATCCAACCCTCACGTGTGAAAAATCTTTGGCCCAACGACGAATGCTCTTTTTTTCTGTAAAATGCACGATTTTGACGTAGTCCTCTCTTCTAAAACAATGCAGTTTAACCAACGTGTTTGGAGTTAGATTTGTACCTCTGAAGCATGACTGTAAGGGTCTACAAAATTCACAATATCGCCACAACTTGGACTCCAAACTTGTTTCGTCATAGGGCGCACAAACCGGTGCAACAGACGGATGCTCCGACGATTCTGCATTTTTACCATCGCCACGGCAGCTTTGTGGGCACGTGCATTGTTCTGGGATGTGATTATTTTTCTTTCAGAAATGAGTCCATTCTTTCGCATTTTACCGCTCAACTGACCAAGATGTATATTTACAAGTGACTGTTTTACCCTCTGCAAGAATTTGTTGTGTCCCGGCCGCCAGTTATGTTCGTTATGCTACTGGCAGGGAACACATGAATTACGTCGGGAGAAGATTTCCCCCCAAACGCGTTGGCGATGACTGCAGGTAAGCATGGTCTACAGTCTTCACTTCAACCAGTGAATTTTTCCACCTACTTTTCTCGATAGTAAGAATGTAGGTGACCAGACGTCCGCTCCGTTTGATAGCAGATGCACAAGACTGTGGCTCAACTGCTAAACAAAGGCAACAGCTTTTTTCGTAGTTCTATAGAACAGAGTAAAAAAAAAAGCACAAGATTCCTGTTTGGCTGCTCTTATAACTGTTGATAATGTGGAACAAGGAAGGTCGCGCAAAGTAGTGCGTGAGGAGGGAGCAGGTGATGGCGGTGGCATCTGTTCACTGCCGAGTACCCCATTTGCGCACAGCATTTCTTCTTATTATAATGTAAGAGTGAGTGCTGGTCCTACGACAGCAGAGTTACCTGCATGTTTTCACGCGTTTTTACGCAGTCTCTCAAGTTCGACTACGCTCTGTCCAAAAAATAGCATCTGATCTCAGATAACAGTTCTGCAAAGGATATGAGACGCAAGCACAATAACAGATCTCGTGCAGTTCCTCGGCCACACAGAGAGCTTGTTGGACGTCACATATCTTTATTTAAACTAAGGGTTTCTCATTACTCGTTCCGTAAGAATTTGTCCAAACTGTGACGAAAGTGCACGAAGTTTTTGTGGTCGAATATTAAATTAATGTGCCCTACAAACAGTTGTGGGAAGTGTTCAGTACCTCTAATAGAGGTCTACCATTTGGATATCCTCGGTCTGGCACTTGTTCTACCGGTGACGCTTTAGGGAAGCGGATATCTGCTGCTACCGCCAGTTACAAATTCGAATTGATTGTTCAAAGAGAAGTTCACTTAAGGAAAGTGGAAGCTTTTTAGTAACTAAAAAGACGCCTCGAGCAGAGTGCTCGGCAGGGATTACTGACAGTTTCGATTACGTGCTAAACTTCATTGTACCTCAGCTAACAACTAATGTAATATTTTACCCGAGACAGCTATTTTTTTTATTGCGTTTATTACCTTGCCAGTAGTGAAGCAGTAACGCTTACACATCGTGACGGAGTTGCCAAGAGCAGCAGAACGAAGTGACCTCTTTATTGTTTCATTACTTGAAAAGTAGCCAAAACCTGGAGAGAGATTTAATTTTTATTTCAGATGGAAGCGCTGGTAAGAACAAAAATTTTCTCAGAAGTATTTTCTGTATATGCTAGTGCACAGCCTCAAATTTTCAATAGAACAACTTATTTCTTTCTGATGAGACGTCATTCTTTAACGTCCAGTGACCAAGATTTGTCCATAATTTCACGTAAGAAACAGAATCAGGTCATTGAAGTACCTGATGACTGGGACACAATCGTTTGCTCTTCTCGAAAACATCCAACATCTTACCGCATCTGAAAAGTAGACCAGACAATGATATTCAACATAAAAGAAGCTGCTGACCTTTACTTCAAACCATCTGTGAAAAAGAAAAGTTATACTGAAAGGGCTGAGGATGTGTAAAATTGAGGCAGCCACGAGCTACATTTTTGTGTGGGGCAGTTATACAGGACCTCGGCCCAAGTTTGCACTTCGAAACAACGTGCAACTTCCACATGAATTAACTTTCAGTCGGATTTACAAAAATGTACTCAAGATTAAGAAGCCGAAAGCTCAAGATCTCATGGTCCCTTTTTCTTTACTTGGTGAGTGACAGCCAAAACTTTTTCGAGATACTGGTTACCTGTGGAGAGGAATAAGACGGTTGTAACTTGGATATGATTCGAACTGACGACAGTAGTGGAGAGGACCAATTAACGTTTCTTTCATCAGTTCTGTGTATTTATAATGTAACTTCCTCCACTGTTCTATAAAAAACTGGTATATCATTATAATTAGTGCACTTACCGAGTCATCCGTTCATACTCCCACTTACATTTTCTGACAAAAACAGCCTTTGTCGGTGAGGACTGTAATTTTAAAACATAAATAAATAAATCTTATCAGCTACGCTGAAAGGCGAGTTATATAGCGTCGTAATAATGTTTTAGACGATCCCAAGAAGCCACACAAAAATGTAACGACGGCAAGACTTTATATAACTATTTAGAGCGCTTTTTTGGCTCTCTTTAAAAATGCAAGATTTTGACAAGGTTCGTTTTTGTTACGAAGTCGTCTTTTTTATTGTTTACACTTGAAAAAGTGACTTACTGAAATAAATACAGGTCCGAGAGATTACTAAAATCTGTATGTGTGCGCACGCGCTGCAATAATTACTGAAAAAATAAACGGTGCTTTTTTACAGTGGAATATTGTCGTTAAATACCGTAATGAGGCTGCTGTTTAGAAGCCAGTTGTTACATATTATGTTGCCAGCCTCAGCCAGACGTTACAGAGTGTTGCCAGCCTAAGCCAAAAGACTGGTGAGCGGTGCACTATCGGTTTTCGGGTCGTATAATAATATCGGTGAGGCAACGTGTTTGCTGGACACGGTATAAAATGACGTATTCGCAGTGTGGTGTGTTTGCGGAGGTGTGGTCTTTTTTTCGCGGCGGACCGACGTCGGCCGCGCAGAGCGCAGCGCGTTTATTATTTTGCCGCCACAGGCGCTGCGTGCTCCCGCGGTCGAGAGTTCGCGCACGCGCAGTGCGCCCCGCACCGTAGCGGGCTCCGGCGCCTTGTTACGGGAATGAACTTCAGCCTGCGGCGCTGAACGCAGCAGCAGAACAGCAGCAGAACGCCGCTAATTGCCTGGCCCGCACCGCCCATCGATTGGCGAAGTCATTCCGCGCCCTGGTCGACGCCCCGGCCAAGCTTACCCCCCCCCCCTCCTTTCCACCCCCGTCCCTCCCAAACAATGCTTCAGCTACGCGCTTGTTTGCTTCTTCCGATTAACCTTGCCGGAAATCCTAAAGAGCAATTAGATAGTTTCCCACCTAGACCAATATTTGTACCCGACGTTAAATTCGAAAAGGACTGAATTGAGTGTGTGAATACATGAAGAAACAGAGAGAGAGACTCAGAACCTTTCACCTGATTTTTTTTCAATTGTAGAACCTAGTACATTACATGATTACGCGCAATCCCTTTATAAGTTCTTCTCCCAGATTCAATACATGAAACGTTCTCAACGAACGAGGTTGTAGGCAGTTTTTACCAGTTGCGTCGGCCGACGTTGCAGTATTATATTTGTTAGACTCGCCTACACCATTCGCTACAATACGTAAAGATTCGCGAAAACAATTGAAACGAAGATTACGATGAGTTCATTAAGAGGGCAAATCATTATGAGAAAGGTCACCCATCATCATCTGTTTTCATCATTTTATTTGATTTTTCTAAGATCGCACTGAAAGCGTTTTGCGATGATCTCGATTCGATTGTCTTTTTTATAGACTAGTTATTGTTATTAGTGAATATTGGGGTGCATGAAGTTTGATAACGGTTGCTGGAGTGCACATTTGTTTTGTTTTTTCATCGTTAGGATACTAGCGACTATCGTGTTATTGTTTGATTACAACGATTTAAAACGAAAATTATTTCAAAATACCTTCCCAAAACAAATTAAAATTTCATGTCTTTTAATGAAATGATTCATTTGTTAATTTAGATCTTTGTTCCGCTGCTATTACAAACGGAGAAAAGGTATAATAAGATGGAAAGACCTAAAGAGTTAAAATGACAGAGTAAAAAATAACCGAACAAGTAACAATGTATATATCTTGACAGGCACATTTCAAAATTTGCAAATCACGCTAGCTCAGAAGAATTTTACGATGTGCTTTTAGCGGACAAACAAAGGATAAGCGAAATGGTTCAAATGGCTCTGAGCACTATGGTCATCAGTCCCCTAGAACTTAGAACTATTTAAACCTAACTAACCTAAGGACAGCACACAACAACCAGCCATCACGAGGCAGAGAAAATCCCTGACCCCGCCGGGAATCGAACCCGGGAACCCGGGCGTGGGAAGCGAGAACGCTACCGCACGACCACGAGATGCGGGCGATAAGCGAAATCCCAAGTAGGATCTGCTACATCGAAGTTACAGTTCGTGACATCGCCAAAATAAGAAATCAAGGATAAAAATATGTATATATATGAAATAGAAACACCTTGGTGGCAACCGTCACTAATCACAGTGAAAAACAGTAGACAGTTCAGAGGCAAGCTATTCTTTTACTCTCCTGGAATGTCAGAAGTTCCAAGGACAAACGAAAAGCGTGGACAAAAAAATTAATAAATAATAATAATCATAAAGGAAAGTGGAAGAAATATTATACGAGGACCAAGTGTATGAATCTTTCTACGATGCAAACTCTTAGAATATCGATAGCAAAAGAAGACAATATGAACTGAACAGTTTTCGTTGTCGCAGAACAAGAACTCATCCATTAGTTGTAAAACACACACACACACACACACACACACACACACACACACACACACACACAACAAACACACACAAAACTACAAATAAATTGCCTTGCAATCTACATGCTTGACGTCTAAGTTTTGGTGCCGGAACGTTATAGATCAGTACGAGCTAGATATCGGAAACTAGTAGCTTTTACAATTCAAGGCAAAAAAGCTGAATTCTCTACGTGCAGTATACTATATTTGTACTTTTTTTTAAAAAATCTCTATCGGCAAATCACATGCGGATTTCGCAATGCTATAACTAGTTTTGACCAGTCAGCGCTCGTCGCTAGACCAAAGGCACATTCTGCGAGCGATTTCCGGTATTTTTCACAACGCAAAGGAAACCGCTCGCAGAATGTGCCTTTAGTTTGAAGGTGTCTTCTGGCTGGCCGAAGTTGGTTACTCCATTGTGAGTTGCATATCTGATTGTGTCGTAAAGATATATAAAAAAAGAAAATAATCTCCTAAGACAATATGTGCACAGTATGTACTTTTAACTGCATTTGTTATATTACAAGTACAGAAAAAAGCTGCACTGTCTTGCATTCTCAAAGGTTCCGCTTCCTTACATGTGCGCGTTTTGCGTTTAGGTGGTAGGGAGGAAGCGAACACTCGCGATTGTTTAGTCCTAGGCCGAAGCTCCGCGAAGTATTCACGGCAGGCAGCGAGATCTGTTTGTTGATATCCGCAGCGGATAATCACCCACCAGTTGAGAGTGAGAGGCTCTCTGACTGTTTGTTTGTAGGAACATCTTCAGCTGGACTGCCCCGGTATACGAAGGACCCCGCAAGCTATAGATTCCTTTGTGTAGCTGAGGGACCTCAATCAGTATTTTCGGCTAATGCTCTAATATTCTCCGATTGCGGGGTCATTAGCCGTGAAACACTGGCTCATTTGGAATCTTCGTACCGCTTGTTTGAAGCAAACTTCTCTTTTATTTTTGTTGGGAACAGCAGTTTCGAGGAGACTGGCATCGCGAGACCACATCCGAGAGCAGTCAGCCCGAGGGCACGGGCGCTGATAACCTCGCTGTTGTGCGCCCTAAAACACTAATCATCATCATCATCATCATCCTGAGGGCAGAGCAGAGCTGGGGACCGACCCCGACTACCCAACACGTCGCAAGGCAAACTTGACATATAAAGTGTAGTGTATACGTGCACGTCTTGTCAAATAAAACTTCTTTTTTTTAATAACTGAATTCAACTTCATTTTTGTACATACATAAGCGTGGCATACCGGCATCTACTTACGTACTCCGCAACCGACCACACGGTGCCTGGCGGTGGGTACCTTGTACCACTACTAGTCATTTCCTTTCCTATTCCACTCGCAAGTAGCGCGCGGGAAAAACGACTGTCTATAAGCCGCCGTACGGGACCTAATTTCTCTCATCTTATCTTCGTGGTCCTTTCGCGAAATGTACGTTGGCGGTAGTAGAATCGATCGGCGACAGCCCTCAAATGCCGGTTCTCTTAATTTCTGCAATAGTGCCCCGCGGAAAGAGCATAGTCTTTCTTCCCATTTCAGTTCCCGAAGTATCACCGTTATACTTTCCTGATGATGGAGCCAACCGGTAACAAATCTAACAGCGCGCCACGGAATCGGATCGATATCTTCCTATAATGTAACCTGGTGGGGATCCCAAACACTCTAGCAGCTCTCAAGAATGGGTCACACAGTCGTAGTATATGTCTTTATACACACCTAAAAAAAATTTGGTATGTCATAGAGTTTTCTTATAGTACAACCACTGAGACTTGTGCAATACCTTATTAAGAAAACAAACATAACTCCTTCTGAAAACAAGAAAGATTTTGGTTAGTTACAAAAAATCACTACAAAACAAAGGAGACTCTCTCCTAAGTGTACAACTTAAAAACAAAAACAGTGAAAATCTTTATCTCATGATATTGATTATCAGCGTGGTGGGTATGCCTTCCCCGCACACGGATGAGTTCTTCCTCTCTGCGAGGCATGCTCTTGGGGTATGAGGTCCCACTCCTCAATGACAGCTTCAGTGAGATCCTGAAGATTGTCAGGTTGATTCAGACACTGTGCAATTGCCACCCACAACAGGTTCCATGCGTGCTCAATTACATTCATGTCTGGGAACTGTGCTGGCCAATGCATTCGATTGATGTTGCTTCTTTGAAGATACCGAGACACTGATAGAGTATGGTGTGGTCTTGCATTGTCATCGGCTAGGATGAAGTTGACACTGACTTCATGTCTGTAGAGCCTTAAAATCGTTTGTAGGTCCTATTGAGGTACCAGGGCAAGTCATATTGCTGTAGATGGAAATCAGATGGGTCCGCAGTCTAAACATTATTGCCGCCCAGAACATTATACTTCCACCTGAACGTATCGTCGTTCCTGGTGTTGTCTAGCGCTTCTCTAAACCCTAACACATCTAGTGTCCGGCCGCAGACCAATCCTGGACTCGTCAGCATACATGACATCACTCCATTCTGCAATGACCCAACGTTGACGCGCAAGAGACCACGTCCTTCGACTGCGCAGGTTCCGTTGATTCAGAGCAAAACTTCTATTTGGTCTTCTGGAATGAAGACCACCCTGGTGCAGTCTTGTACGCAGCACTGCTGACCAACCTGACGTGCTCATTCCATTTCATATCGTTTAACAACGTTACGCCTAGATACTTAACCGATGTGACTGTATCAAGCAGTACATTACTAATGCTGTATTCGAACTTACAAGATTGGTTTTCCTACTCATCCCTATTAACTTACATTTTCCTACATTTAGAGGAAGCTACCATTTATCGAACCAACTAGTAATTCGGTCTAAGTCACTTTGTATCCTTCTACAGTCTTACAACGATTACACTTTCCCATACACCACACCGTCATCCGCAAACAGCAGTAAATTGCTGTTCACCCTGTCCGTCAGATCATTTATGTATATAGATAATAAGAGATAGATAGATAATAATATCACACTACAATGGGGCAGTCCTCGAGACACCTTTGTCTCTGATGAACACTCACCATCAAGGGCAACACATTGGGTTCATTACTCAAATAGTTTTCGAGTCGTTCACGTATCTGGGAACGTAAACCGTATGCTCGGACCTTCGTGAACAGTCTGCAGTGGGACACCGCGTCACAGGCTTTTCGGAAATCTAGGTATATGGAATCTTCCATTTCCCCTCCATTCATGATTTGTAGGATGTCATGTGAGAAAAGGGAAAGCGATGCTTTCTAAATCCGTGCTGATTTGTGCCGATAAGTCTCAAGGAAATGTATTCGGAGTCAATATGTGATCAATAATTCTGCAGCCGACCGATGTTAAGGATACTGGTTTGTAATTATGCGGGACCGGTCATTTCTTGTATACAGGAGCCATCTACGCTATCATACCGTCGCTTTGGACGTTGCTCTGGGCGAGATATTCGCGATAAATGCTAGCTAAGTAAGGGGCCAATGCCGCAGGGTACGCTCTGCAAAAATAAACTGGAATCCCATCTGTTTTCAACTCTTTCAGTACTTCTCTACGCCGGGCATGCCTATTTTTGTGTCGTCCATGCTGGAGTCTGTGCGACGGTCAAACGACGGTATTTTTGCACGATCCTCTTGCTTGAATGATTTCTTAAACAAATTTAAAACTTCAGCTTTCTGTTGCCACTCCAGACTGATTGACGAGTGACAGGATAGAAGTCTTCGATCCGCTTAACGATTTTACTTACAACCAATATTTTCTCAGTTTCTCAGCAAGATCTTTCACTAACGTGTGAAGAAAGTTGTCATATGCTTCGCACATAGATCTTTTTACAGACGCACGGATTTATCCCAGCCTTTTCCTGTCGTCTTTTGCACGTTATTTTTTGAGCTGAAAGTTCAACGGTCTGTGCTTCCTCAGAATCTTCCGAATTTGTTATTAAAACAAATTGGGTCTTTTCCGTCCTTAATCCACTTACTTGTCCTGTAAGTCTAATCGCTGTAGGAACATGAGGAGTTCAGACTAGCACAACGGCAATGCAAGTCTACCGCTGCAAATGAGATCGGAGGTCGATAATATTTGGGTAGTTGCAAGCAGAGTTTAAATGTGCGGCCTCAGCTGATATTTTTGCATCACAATGATATTCAACGAATAGGTCCGCAATGATCGTCGAATTTCCTTGGCTCGGTGTAAATGGAACTCTTGATAGTACCTAGTTCGTTTGCCTAGTCCTTGTACAGCAGACAGACAAGACCGTAAAGGAACTTTTGTTTATTAAGCTATTGTTAATTTATATAATAATATATGTTTTGTACTTTGTATCGAGACATAGGGAAGATAGCGTATCATCTTTAATAAGTTTTCTTGTCCTGTTGCTTTGATTTTCACGCTGATGTGGCAATAGTTAGGTTATGTTCGTGGATAAGCAAACGAATAAAAGCAATTTTACCATGTCGTACGCATGCTTGAGGAGGACGAGTGCTTGCTATAGCTATGGTCAAACATCAGTTTTTTTCCCCTGTCGCCGTCTGTTACTTGTGATATGGCTTTGAGAATTATGTAATGTTGATAAATAGATAGACGGAAATAGTCACAACGTCAGGCTTTTAAAAAAATCTCTCGTGGTTGGAAAAACTGGAGGAACGCCACAGCAAACCGCTTACAGCAGGAATTTGGCGAGAACTGCAATGAGCGATTTACTCGTTGCCACCAACGTTTGCAAGATCAGCTTTGAGTGAGTCTGGTTAGCAAGTGGACCTGAGAGAAACTAAAGCGACTTCTGGCGGTGCGTACAGTCGCGCAGTGCGCACGGCTGGCTATGTGGGCAGGTACCTGCCGCTGCCGCCGCTGCCGCCGCCGCCGCCGCCGCCGCCGCCGCCACAGCCACAGAGGGATGTCGCCCGCTGTTTCACCGTGTTTACTCACGCCACGCAGTCAGCTTCGCCAGCTTGCATAATGCACCAGCACTGCCGCAGAACGCACGCAGTTACCACACCTGCCGATCTGTGCAGCCTTGTGCTTTGTTGCAAAGGTTGTGCTGTTGGCTAATCATATACCACTGTACGTTGTGTAGTCGTCAGCCGGAAGAGTGTTTTGACGCAGCTCTCCACGCTAGTTTATCCTAAGCAAACTTCACCTCGGCGTAACTTCTACAACGTCTGCCTCGGTAGCTGCAGGGTTAGCAAGGCAGATCGCTAACCGAAGTGCCCGGTTCCGATTCCCAGTCGGGTTTGGAGATTTTTCTCCGCTCGGGGACCGGGTGTTACGTGGCCCTTATCTTCGTAAGTCGTCACCATGGGTATGCAGTAAACTGATGTATCTCCTGAATTCTCAGACCACAAAACTGTTGTTCGTATTCCCACTGTCGAGATGGCTGTATGGGCAAGAACCGAAAGCGAAAATATGATAAAAACCTCCTGTAACCTACTTCTAGCTCTAACTGCATACTCTTCGCTTCCGCATACAGTTTAAACCCCTCTCCCCTTCCAATAACTTGCATCCATTATCAAATTAACTATCCCCTAAGGCATCAAGCTTATTCCTATTAATTAACCAATTCTTCTAGTGACAATCAGCCACACATTTATTTACTGGCCGCTTTTATTCTGTACTTCTTTTTTAAATATCCGATGGTTCCAACTAATCTTCTGTTTTCTTCTATAGCACTCCATTTCGAAAGTTTCTCTTTTATTGTACAGTGTTATACATTGGCGGTGAAAACTTAAGAACGAAAGTAACTTTCGCATGATGTGTTCCTGCGACGTAACATAGCTCGATGAAACTTGGACCTTACAAAGAAAGGTTTAACTTTTTTCGGAATATATTCGCTGGATTACGAATTCTTTTAGCATAAACTATATTGGGTACAACTACACTACCAATCAGTGACACATGAAAATTTGCATTGGACAGGGAACACCCATTTCCCGCTTATCGCAAGCGGTCGCCTTACCACTTAGGCAATCCAAGCGTGCACCCGAGACCCATTCTAATTTCCATATGTCACGTCGTCAACATCCTTATGTCATAATCTAATCTGTTCATCCTTTAATGCGACGAATTTTATTAGTATTCCCACGCCAAGAAGAAAAACTATGTGCAATCTAGACTATTATCATTATTTTCGTCGTATGCCCTGCCTAATGCTTGTAATACACATTTTCAAATGGTTCAAATGGCTCTGAGCACTATGGGACTTAACTTCTAAGGTCATCAGTCCCCTACAACTTAGAACTACTTAAACCTAACTAACCTAAGGACATCACACACATCCATGCCCGAGCGCAACTGCAGGATCTGTTGGAAGGAGGAAATACACTCCTGGAAATTGAAATAAGAACACCGTGAATTCATTGTCCCAGGAAGGGGAAACTTTATTGGCACATTCCTGGGGTCAGATACATCACATGATCACACTGACAGAACCACAGGCACATAGACACAGGCAACAGAGCATGCACAATGTCGGCACTAGTACAGTGTATATCCACCTTTCGCAGCAATGCAGGCTGCTATTCTCCCATGGAGACGATCGTAGAGATGCTGGATGTAGTCCTGTGGAACGGCTTGCCATGCCATTTCCACCTGGCGCCTCAGTTGGACCAGCGTTCGTGCTGGACGTGCAGACCGCGTGAGAAGACGCTTCATCCAGTCCCAAACATGCTCAATGGGGGACAGATGCGGAGATCTTGCTGGCCAGGGTAGTTGACTTACACCTTCTAGAGCACGTTGGGTGGCACGGGATACATGCGGACGTGCATTGTCCTGTTGGAACAGCAAGTTCCCTTGCCGGTCTAGGAATGGTAGAACGATGGGTTCGATGACGGTTTGGATGTACCGTGCACTATTCAGTGTCCCCTCGACGATCACCAGTGGTGTACGGCCAGTGTAGGAGATCGCTCCCCACACCATGATGCCGGGTGTTGGCCCTGTGTGCCTCGGTCGTATGCAGTCCTGATTGTGGCGCTCACCTGCACGGCGCCAAACACGCATACGACCATCATTGGCACCAAGGCAGAAGCGACTCTCATCACTGAAGACGACACGTCTCCATTCGTCCCTCCATTCACGCCTGTCGCGACACCACTGGAGGCGGGCTGCACGATGTTGGGGCGTGAGCGGAAGACGGCCTAACGGTGTGCGGGACCGTAGCCCAGCTTCATGGAGACGGTTGCGAATGGTCCTCGCCGATACCCCAGGAACAACAGTGTCCCTAATTTGCTGGGAAGTGGCGGTGCGGTCCCCTACGGCACTGCGTAGGATCCTACGGTCTTGGCGTGCATCCGTGCGTCGCTGCGGTCAGGTCCCAGGTCGACGGGCACGTGCACCTTCCGCCGACCACTGGCGACAACATCGATGTACTGTGGAGACCTCACGCCCCACGTGTTGAGCAATTCGGCGGTACGTCCACCCGGCCTCCCGCATGCCCACTATACGCCCTCGCTCAAAGCCCGTCAACTGCACATACGGTTCACGTCCACGCTGTCGCGGCATGCTACCAGTGTTAAAGACTGCGATGGAGCTCCGTATGCCACGGCAAACTGGCTGACACTGACGGCGGCGGTGCACAAATGCTGCGCAGCTAGCGCCATTCGACGGCCAACACCGCGGTTCCTGGTGTGTCCGCTGTGCCGTGCGTGTGATCATTGCTTGTACAGCCTTCTCGCAGTGTCCGGAGCAAGTATGGTGGGTCTGACACACCGGTGTCAATGTGTTCTTTTTTCCATTTCCAGGAGTGTATTTGGTGAATGGAATGACATACCCTTTCACAGACTTAAATCCCATTGAGCGCGAGTGGTGTGCGTTGGGCAGGCGTATGAGACGTCCACACGCTCCAGCTATCATTCGCAAAATTCAAATGGTTCAAATGGCTCTGAGCACTATGCGACTTAACTTCTAAGGTCATCAGTCACCTAGAACTTAGAACTAATTAAACCTAACTAACCTAAGAACATCACACACATCCATGCCCGAGGCAGGATTCGAACCTGCGACCGTAGTGTTCGCTCGGCTCCGGACTGCAGCGCCTAGAACCGCACGGCCACTCCGGCCGGCTATCATTCGCAGTTGTCAACCGCGCTGGTGGGGGAAATGGAACACCCTCCACAAGAACTCCTCAACCAAGCCAGTGGCCAGCATTGGAGGACAATGCACAGCATGTGTTAGCGTCCATAGTGATCACACACCCCATTAAGAAGCATATCATGCAAAAGTTGCTTTCTTCCTTAAGTTTTGCACACCACTGTGTCTGTACATGAAACTCCACTCGAAACAAAAACAAGGTGTTTCAGACATATTCATCTTATTTCACAAGACTATGTCTTTTAAAAGCATGAAGGCACAAACTGGGGGTGATTTTAATTCATTTGTCGAAAATAATAGTTTCCATTTGGCGCCAGTTTTGGGTTGCTGGTTCATGTGGAAGCCGGTAGAGGTCTGCCTGTTGCAGCTAGCTCGTTCTTTCATTGCGGAACTTGCGTCGTAAGTGCCAAACGCCGAGTCTTTCCGAAGGCTGTGAATTTAGTACTTCGTACGACAAATATTCAATCAACACGGCTAGAACTGCCGCCAGTACCGACATAGGTGCCTCGCACATACGGTCCTCGTGCTCTAGATCGTCCTCACGTTCTAGTCTGTATTTACAGCCTTTATTCTCAGTACGTGTCACCGACTGCCACTGTCCTGGTTTACCAGGCTCTAAAAGCTCATATCTTCCGAACAACACACCATATTCACAAAATAACTGCACCACGACAGTCGCAATTTCTGAACAAATTTATATCAAACACTGAACGTTTAAAATATTGTGTGAGTTGCAGCGATTTTCAGCATTTGTATGAAGTAGGGATCTTTGAACTCTTAAAGAACTTCTTTATTCTGTGGTGTCACAATAAGGAGGATGTCTTCCATACGGGAAAATCCCCCTCTTTCCAATATTATGTGCTAGAATTGACGTAGCACTTAGTTTCTCGCAAAAAGAAGATATTAATAATACGTATTGCCGGCCGAAGTGGCCGTGCGGTTAAAGGCGCTGCAGCCTGGAACCGCGAGACCGCTACGGTCGCAGGTTCGAATCCTGCATCGGGCATGGATGTTTGTGATGTCATTAGGGTAGTTAGGTTTAACTAGTTCTAAGTTCTAGGGGACTAATGACCTCAGCAGTTGAGTCCCATAGTGCTCAGAACCATTTGAACCAATTTTGAATAATACGTATTTAGAATCATCTAATATTGATTTACATAAAAAGGTAGACATTTATGTTTATTATGACAGCTGAGTGTTAATGCTAGCGCTTGTTTCTGTTAGTACCATTTCGTTTATCGTGTAGCTTCGTAAAAGTGATAAAATACGATAATTAGTGACGGCCATCCGCCAGGTAAACAAACATGTGAATAATGTAAACGAATATACAGGGTGTATCAAAAAGAATCACCCGATTTAAAAAAAATCATAACTATTATGTTGTTTGAGGTATGTACGTGAACAACGTACTTTTGGAAAGAGCAAACTCTCGAGTTTTACATGGTTCCCGCTACGTAGCAGCAGTGTGCGCCCACATCAGTTCTAGTAAAAATGGCGTCGGGACAACAGAAAGGGTTTTGTGTTCTACGTTTGGCGCAGAGCGGGTCAGTGATAACTGTTCACTGTGTCTTTCGTACTTTGTACGGTGTGGATCCTCCTACGGCACAAAGCATTAGACGATGGAATGAACAATTCCGTGGAACAGGTTGTTTGTGTAAAGGCAAATCGCCGGGCCATCCCCTAGTGTCTGACACAGACGTCGAACGCATCCGCCATAGTTCCACAAGGAGTCCGCAGAAATCCGTTCGCCGTGCAGCTCGACAGCTGAACATGCCCCTGATGTCCGTCTGGCGTGTGGTGCATCGACATTAACACATGAAACCGTGCAAAATTCAGTTGCTGGAAGCTCTTCGTGAATCTGACACACAACAACGTGTGGAGTTCTGTAATTACGTTCTTGACAAGATGAAGGATGACAGTTTTCTTCCAAGCGTAGTGTTTAGTGACGTGGTAACATTCCATTTAAACCGAAAGGTGAACCATCATAATGTGGGACTGTGAGGTACGGAACAATCACATGAAGTAGTACAACATGAGAGGGACTCTCCAAAATTTAATGCGTTTTATGCAGTTTCATGCGAAAAGGTGTATGGTCCATTTTTGTTTGCCGAGAACACTGTGACAGGGAGCACATATCTCGATATGCTTGAGAACTTTTTCCCCACAGTTGGAGACTGATTCGAATGAATTCATTCAAGAACATGGTGGGGCACCGCCACACTGGCATCTGGAAGTGCGGGAATTCTTAAATCAAAGGATTAATGAACGATGGATCGATCGCAGTGGGCCAAATGGTTCAGCCTTACATTACTGGTCCCAAAGATCACCGGACCTAACTGTATGTGATTATTCCTTGTGGAGATTTATAAAAGACTCTGTTTATGTGCCTCCGTTACCAACAACAAATAACAATGAATCGCATATCAGCAGCTGTGGAAGCTGTAACTCAAGTCATGCCCACTGGAGTGTGGGAACAATTTGAAGAATACCGCCTTGACTTCTTGACTTACGCCGAGCACCTCAAGAGCATATGGCATCGTTGGCCGGGAGACCCCATCCGGGGAAGTTCGGCCGCCAAGTGCAAGTCTCATTTCAGTCGACGCCTCGACGCCACACTGGGCGAACTGCCGGTCAAGAGGATGAAATGATGATGAGGACAACACAACACCCGGTCCCCGAGCGGAGAAAATCTCCAGTCCGGTCGAGAATTGAACCCGGGCCCACTTGCATGGGAGGAGAGCACGCTACCACCTCTATTTATTTATTTTTTATCTCATTTTGTGCTATTTTGTTCATTGAACTTGTTTGGGGCGGACGTTCGATGACACCCGGCCAGATTCTCCTTTGATCGGTTCACTAATTTTTTTTTTATTTTTTTTTATTTTATTTTTTTTTTTTTAATTACAGAGTGTAGCTAACCCTCTGATCGAACACGCTGAGCTACCGTGCCGGCGCTTCCACCCAGCTAAGCAGGCGGACTCAGGGAGTGCATTATGAACACATATGAAAAGGTACGAAAAAAACTTTTTGAGTTTCCCATTCATCAAAAAACAAGATTCACTGTATGCGTTTTTTTTTTCAGAAACATAGACGCACCAAATCGTATGATTGCTTTTGATACAACCTGTATTTATAGTTTTCACCAAGATCTATGTGCTGACACCTCTGTATCGTATCAGTTGTATTAAGAGAACTACTTTTGAAGTGTCGCAGCGAATTTTTTTTTATTGTTTGTACCTCTGGAAGCGATTACTTAGAGAGTACTGTTAATCACAGCTCTGTCTTTAATTTGCAGTTTCACGACTAATGTGAATATTAAAAAACGCCAAATTTACAATCATCTCTTCACGCTTGGGCAGCTTACGTGGTTCATACCAATTAGGTTTTCCCATCCCCAGCCTGTAGTTCTTCTGGAGCAACATTAGGTACCCCGTCCTGAAGAACGTGTATCTCTCGGCAAGCCGTTTGGCATCCGGTGCGGGGCGTCCCACCCCTCGTACTGTAAGTAAAGCACCACGAGTCCGCTAGCTGTCGTTCTGCTGACGTACTGCCCAGGTATACCAACATGCCGACTGACTAGCATTTCTCCTCGTTACGTCACAGTCCCTCACTGTCGTATTCTGTATTTTCACAAAGGAGAATGTGCAATGATCTTCGTTTTTGGACGGAAATGCTACGGATAGTTATTCCACGCCTCTGGATAGCCTATGCGCCCCGTTATTTATTCATAACCGTCATTTGTGCTCTCATCCATCGTAAGACATACCAGAGTAGTGTAGTATGATATGCAGATTACAATATCTGAAGTGTTGTAACGTACTTAACTTCTTCCACAAAGTAATGCGACGTTCGCGGTACAACTCACACGAAGACATTTAGATTTAAATCCACATTTTTATCTATGCGCTGTGAATCACTTTAAAGTCGAAAGGTTAATGTTTATTTTCATTCCATCCATTCACGTATACGGCTTCTGTGCGAGCTGTTATTAGTCTACTTTTATCTTAATGGTTCCTAACAAAGCGAGTTATCGGCGACGGAAGAATATTAGCAGCAATCTTCCAGAAAGTTCAGACTTTCTAATAGTTCTGCACTCGATGTACCATGTTATTCTGACCTGATAAAGATCCCACATATGCGAGCAGTATTTCAGTTTTACTGTACACAGGTTTTGTAGAGAGACTTATGTCGACATAGGGTAGTTTCGGAGTATCTTTATCAATGGACCGAAGCCTGCAATTTGCTCTACCTGCAACTTAGTCAGCGTCATTAATCCACCGCGTATCACAGCACATTATTACTCGTAGGTATTTGTAAGACAATTCTGATTCCAACTGTTTTTAATTAATCTTGTGGTCTCAATTTGTTTCAAATATTTCGTGAGGTTCATAACTTTATATGTATCTGAGTTAACAGATGGTCATTTGCTATATAATGAGGAACTGACTCGATATTATTACATGTGTTAATCGGGTAATATTTCCTGACGCAAATATGCACGCTCTGCTAACAGTATGTAGTTGCATGTAACACTATCAAATGGTTCAAATGGCTCTGAGCGCTATGGGACTCAACTGCTGAGGTCATTAGTCCCCTAGAACTTAGAACTAGTTAAACCTAACTAACCTAAGGACATCACAAACATCCATGCCCGAGGCAGGATTCGAACCTGTGACCGTAGCGGTCTTGCGGTTCCAGACTGCAGCGCCTTTAACCGCACGGCCACTTCGGCCGGCCATGTAACACTATCCTCTCAGTCAGTAATGCTTAAAAAGGACGATATTAGCTGTGTTACACACTGCACTGGAGAACACGAGCTACTGCTTAACAATCTGTAAATGACTCTTTATCTGCCCTGTCAAATTTTCGACCCGGTTTTTAGTCTAATTAGATATCCCATATGAACTTATGTTTCAAGCGTCGGTGCAGCACTGAATCGAACGCTTTTGATAAGTCTAGAAATATCGAATCCACCACTTAGGGTATCTTACATGGAATGGCTAGACAGGATTTTAATGATCCGTGCTTCCGAAATTAACCCCGATTGTTGCGGTGATCATTTTATCTGAGTATATGTTTTCAAGTTCTGCTACCAATGAAATAAATAATACAGGAAGATACATTGCTTTTCGACCGAAACAATTAAACCCCAACAGACAGACAGATCGCAAATAACAGCGTGAGACATTTGACAACGGCTGGGATGCAACTGAAGACAAGAACCCACTAGCTAGTGGTCAGGAACCGTAGACTACTGCGCTACCTCCTCTTCTTAGTCCGCACAGACGAAAATTTTTCATTATCTCTATATGGATAACTGAACATGTAAAAATTTCAAGCACTTAGTCACGTTAATAATTCAGAATATGACACGAACTCAAAAAATTAAAACCAGATCGCAATGGCTCAGCAAGCATTTTACAGGAAAAAGCATTTACTATGTGAGACACTGAACAGACATCTGTGTAAAAGAAAAGTGGACATTAAGGAAGGATGACGGGAAAAGGCTGCAGACCCTTCGAGAACTGGGTATGTAAGAAGTTGGATAAGATGGAGTCAGGATTGAAAAGATATGGAGAAGAGTTGATAAAAAACGACAGATATCACAGGAAATCCGAAAATCTGAAAAATAAAAGAAGAATTGGTTAGAACACTGTCTAAGATGGTAATTGTTACTGATAGATACTTTAGAGGAGACGATGAAAGGAAAAAGAAAAAGAGGATACCAGTTCTTAGACAATGTGAAACTGCACAACATGTAATGACAAAAAGGACTGCATAAGGCAGAGCAAGATGGCGGAAGGAACAGTAATACAAAAAAAAAAAAAATTAAAAAAATTGTACCACTACAGCAACAAGGCATTTACAAACTAGGTAGCGACAAGGGGACTGTGGATAGAGGCATGCTCAAAGTTTTAAACTCTAGGGGCGAAGTCGCATTCACCCCTCACTGTAGTGCAGCTTGTTTTCTTCTAATAGAGAAACACGGGCGTCACGGCAGACTTCTATTGAGGTCGCAGTTAGTGGAGCGTGAAATCGCTACTGAAGTTTGTCGACCATTCGGCCACCGTTCAACAAGCACGTACGTCGTTGCCGGATTTACGAGCAGCAGTAAAATTTGCCGGACGCTTGCTGCGTATGTGCGCTGTTTTTCTTCTCAAGTGTTATAAGTGAAATGTGTTCGCGTAGAAACTTACCACTTGTGGTATGATCCTTGCGAATTAACCGCTTTGGATATTCAGATATTGTCAACAATAATTATAAGTGATAATCTGTCCGACACTCATACGCCAGGTGTCCTGTGACCATCTTCCCCCCCCCGAAAGATGGCCTTAATGGCCTTCACTGTGACACCAACATGAAACTGAAGCGGCTGCCACGTTATGGTAACGGAAACAGAAGACATAACTCTTCACTAACGCGGACACTATATCGAAAAACTTTTGTTTCAATTATTAATTTACACCAGCAGTTACTGTTGTTGCAGTGAGCACACTGTTTCTCTTCGCTAGTCCCTGTGTAACTATTACAACCAATACCTACTTGAACCGCAAGGACGCGCAAAATTCGACGAACTATTCGTCACCAGTGAACCATCGTAAAATCGAAAGCATGGTCAAAGTAACAAACATGGAAAAATTTCAGTTTTTAATTACCTTCGTTTCAAAAGTTACCTATCTACTGTGAATGAGTGTTATGAGAATAAATTAATTTCTGAGTTGCATGTGACGCGCTCATAAGAGGACCGTACGAACTTCCCCTCATCGATGTGATTCTTATTGACAGAGTGTGTAGGGCACGACTTGGGCTTCAACATGTATAAATAGGAAGACGCAACTCTCAACCGTTTTCGAGAAAATAGAGTTTGGAAATTTTTCGTGTGCTTATATATTTTGCATGGGCACCGATACCCAAGGATCCCGCAGCCGAACGATTACACACTTAGATTCAAAAGCGCGAGGTGTCTGAATCTAATCTCTCTGCCGGTACTACACTAAAGCGACAAAGAAGCTGATATAGGCATGCGTATTCAAATACAGAGATATGTAAACAGGCAGAATACGGCGCTGCAGTCGGCAACGTCTATATGAGACATCACGTATCTGGCGCAGTTGTTAGCTCGGTTACTGAAACCACAATGGCCGTTATCAAATTTAAGTGAGTTTGAACGAGGTATTATAGTCTGCGCACGAGCGATGGGACACAGTATCTTCGAGGTAGCGATGAAGTGGGGATTTTCCCGTACGCCCATTTCATGAACGTACCGTGAATATCAAGAATCCGGTAAAACATCAAATCTCCGATATCGCTGCGGCAGGAAAACGATCCTGAAGTGAATGATTCAACGTGACAGATGTGTAACCCTTCCGCAGATTGTTGCAAATTTCAATGCTGGGCCAACAAAAAGTGTCAGCGTGCGAACCATTTAACGAAACATCTTCGAAGACCCACTCGTGTAACCTTGATGGATGCACGACACAAAGGTTTACGCCTCGCCTGGACCCGTCAACACCGACATTGGACGGTTGATGACTGGAAACACGTTGCCTGGTCGGACGAGTCTCGTTTCAAATTGTATTGAGTGGATGGACGTACACGCGTATGGCGTAAGTAGTGTGTTTATACACTACTGGCCATTAAAACTGCTACACCATGAAGATAACGTGCTACAGACGCGAAATTTAATCGACAGGAACAAGATGCTGTGATATGCAAATGATTAGCTTTTCAGAGCATTCACACAAGGTTGGCGCCGGTGGCGAAACCTACAACGCGCTGACATGAGGAAAGTTTCCAACCGTTTTCTTGTACACAAACAGCAGTTTACCGGCGTTGCCTGGTGAAACGATGTTGTGATGCCTCGTTTAAGGACGAGAAATGCGTACCATCACGTTTCCGACTTTGATAAAGGTCGGATTGTAGCCTATCGCGATTGCGGTTTATCGTATCGCGACATAGGTGCTCGCGTTGGTCGAGATCCAATGACTGTTAGCATAATATGGAATCGGTGGATTCAGGAGGGTAATACGGAACGCCGTGCTGGCCTCGTATCACTAGCAGTCGAGATGACAGGCATCTTATCCGCATGGCTGTAACGGATCGTGCAGCCACGTCTCGATCCCTGAGTCAACAGATGGGGACGTTTGCAAGGCAACAACCATCTGCACGAACAGTTCGACGACGTTTGCAGCAGCATTGACTATCATCTCGGAGACCATGGCTGCAGTACCCTTGACGCTGCATCACAGACAGGAGCGCCTGCGATGGTGTACTCAACGACGAACCTGGGTGCACGAATGACAAAACGTCATTTTTTCGGATGAATCCAGGTTCTGTTTACAGCAACATGATGATCGGATCCGTGTTTAGCGACATTGCGGTGAACGCACGTTGGAAGCGTGTATTCGTCATCGCCATACTGGCTCGTCACCCGGCGTGATGGTATGTGGTGCCATTGGTTACACGTCTCGGTCACCTCTTGTCCGCACTGACGGCACATTGAACAGTGGATGTTACGTTTCAGATGTGTTACGACCCGTGGCTCTACCCTACATTTCAGCAGGATAATGCACGACCGCATGTTGCAGGTTCTGTACGGGCCTTCCTGGATACAGAAAATGTTCGACAGCTGCCCTGGCCAGCACATTCTCCAGATCTCTCACCAAGTGAAAACGTCTGGTCAATGGTGGCCGAGCAACTGGCTCGTCAGAATACGCCAGTCACTACTCTTGATGAACTGTGGTGTCGTGTTGAAGCTGAATGGGCAGCTGTACCTGTACACGCCATCCAAGCTCTGTTTGACTCAATGTCCAGGCGTATCAAGGCCGTTATTACGGCCAGAGGTGGTTGTTCTGGGTACTGATTTCTCAGGATCTATGGACTCAAATTGCGTGAAAATGTAATCACATGTCAGTTCTAGTATAATATATTTGTCCAATGAATACCCGTATATCATCTGCATTTTTTCTTGGTGTAGCAATTTGAATGGCCAGTAGTGTATGTTTGTATGTTGGCAGCGCTAGAGACTGCGTTAATATCACTGACATCAGCGCTCTGTGCTCTCGCTAAGAGACTCTGCGGCTGGTCGAACTCGCAGTAGGAAGTTAATAATTAGCAGTGATGGAGGTTAGAAGCAGTGTTAGCGCGAGCGGACGGTTTGGACGTGTGTCCTTCATGGAGATTTAATATTGGTTGGACATGGATTGTAAAATGATGATTGATGTATTTGTTAAAGCTTGGATAATGAAATTATTGACGATTATATAATTTTTGGAACTGGATGTCATATGATTAAGGTAAAATCTGCTAAATACATTGTTTGCTCTGCAACAAAATCTTTCCTTTCCTAACCACATGCCTATTAGTAGCTAGAGCCTATAGTAGTTAGAATCTTTTTTATTTAGTTGGCTGTAGTTGCTGCTTGTCGTATCTGCTGTTGTTCGTATCATGAAGATTGTCTGTGAGGTAAGTGAGTTATGAAAAAGTGTAGGTTATTGTTAGGATTTCTTCTAATTCAGGGCCATTCTTTTGTGTTAATTATTTCAAGTCAGATTGCGTTGGGCTTGTATAATGCGGGCAATAAATGAACAGGATAAGTTTGAGTTGTATTTTCCAGCCAGAATTCTGTGGGTCAGTGTTGAAATGATAAAAAAGAAGTAACGGGACAAGGTTCAGTTACATTCAGCAGTTTAAGTAATAACGTAGAAGTTTCAACGGAGACAACCTTATGAATCCACTAACGCTGCGTATCAGTAAGGGACTCCTCAAGCTGATGGAGGCTCTGCAGTGGTGAGGAGCGGTGCAGTTGAAGTGATATGGGACACCTGATACATATAGATACGACTCAGACAGGTGACACGTACGTAAGAATCCTGTTTGATCACCAGCACCCATCCATGTCCATTGTGGATTCCGGCGAACTTGGACAATTCCACCAGGACAATGTGACACTCCACACATCCAGAATTGCTACAGTGGCTCCAGGAACACTTTTTCTGAGTTAAAGCACTTCGGCTGGCCCCCAGACATGTACATTATTGAGCATATCTGGGATGCAGCATATCTGGGATGCCTTGCAACGTGCTGTTCAAAAGAGATCTCCACCCCCTGGTACCCTTACGATTTATGGACAGCCCTGGAGGATTCACGGTGACAGTTCTCTCCAACACTACTTCAGACATTAGTCTGAGTCCATGCCACGTCGTGTTGCGGCACTTCTGCGTGCTCGCGGGGGCCCTACACGATATTAGACAGGTGTACCAGTTTCTTTGGCTCTTCGAAGTAGTTCTTTGTGTGTTATCTACATCAATAACCGGTGCTATGCTTCGATATCTGTGGTACGCTGCGAAATTGTGTTACAACCGAGAACCGTTTATGAATGTAAACAAAGTTTTTTTCCGATAGAAACACCGAAAAAACCATGGACATGCAAAAATTCGGCGTTTATTACCTTTGATGTATGTCGCGATAGTTATTGGTTTTCATGTTCCTACGATTAATATCTTCCTGATTCATACAGAGCTGCATAGGTTGCACATTGTATTTGTCACAAATGTAGATACAATAATATAAATAAAATGACTACAGCGATTAGATTGAAAATTCTCCTGTATTATTTTTCATTTCCAATCTCCTTAATACAAAAATTCTCCTTTTTTCATGTTAGAAGTTAGAAAAATAGTAAATGATTAATTAATATAAATGATTATTTAATATTAATATTTGATACTTAGCACGGTCGTAATACATCTGTTGCTAGAATTACGTGGGAACAAAAAAAATTACCAGCAGTGAGATTCGACCCAGAGAACTCGCGTTTATGAAGCCAAGCGCCTACTCGCTCGGCTGCAGAGTCCATAACACCAGCGGCCCTACAAAGCATGCAGCATAAGCGTGCCTTTAATTTTCAAACTGTATTTTCTCAAAAACGGTTGAGAGTTGCGTCTGCCTATTTACGTGTTGAAGTACTAGTCGTGACCTACACACGCTGTCAGTTTGAATCAAATAGGTGAGGGGGAGTTCATACGGTCTCCTTGTCGTAGCACAAAGAACGAAACTTTCGCACATAAATGCAAATGAAATTCTGTAATGCGATTGACATCGCAGTTTTCATAACGAAGTGAAACAAGAGTCTTGACAAGTGAAAACGAGTCACCTTAAGCTCGTATGTGTCAGATTTTAAGTGTTGTAATAGCCGATCGGCGTTGTAATGAGAAACAGTGAGAAAATAAATAAACTCTAAAACTGTAACCCAGCGAGGAAGAAAAAGCGGAAACGGTTTGATAGTGTCATAGGAATGACCGAAGACCAATTCTCGATTATTTTCACAGCCGTGAAGAATCAGAAGAGAGGTACAGGCGTTGGACAAAAATATGGAAACGCCAAAAACACAACACATTACGCACCTAATACTGTACAGGAATACTATTGGCATTCATAACAGCTCCTGGGACTGGATAAATATAGGCCCTGCACAGTTTTGAGGGGATTTTCCTGCAAGACAGGTACGATGATGGAGGTGGATAGTGATCGCCCACTCTTCTCGCCAAAGTAAACCACGACAGCTTACCAATGAGATCTGATGACTGTTGGGAGACGCGACGGTTCATCCTCTTGCTCATAAAACCAGTGCCGGACGATGTGAGCTGTGTGGACAGGATCTCAGGGGTCTTGGAACACAGCATAGCCACTGGGGAACAAGGATTGTATCACGAGAGGGACCTGATCAGCAAAAATTGTCACATACTCCTTGCCAATGATGCGACCTTGCAGAATACACATGGGACTCATGGAATACAACGATACTACTGTCCAAGTCAACGAAACCCCGCCATTTTCCACTCATGAGACTTTAACTGGGCCACAAGTTGCAAACAGTGTGAAACAAGACTCATCTGACCAAATGTGCAGTTGTAGGGGAAGGAGTAGAAGAAAAGGTTACAGGAGAATATGGGCTTGGGACAAGGAACGGAGGAGCAGAAAGACTAATTGAGTTCTGTAACACGTTTCGGCCAGTCATAGTGAATACTCTGTTCACGAATCACAAGAGGAGGCGGTATACTTGGAAAAGGCCGGGTGATACGAGAAGATTTCAGTTGATTACATCATGGTCAGACAGAGATTCCGAAATCAGATACTGGATTGTAAGGTGTACCCAGGAGCAGCTACAGACTCAGATCACAATATAGTAGTGATGAAGAGTAGGCTGAAGTTTAAGACATTAGTCAGGAAGAATCAATAAGCAAAGAAGTGGGATACGGAAGTACTAAGGAATGACGAGATACGTTTGAAGTTCTCTAACGCTATAGATACAGCAATAAGGGATATCGCAGTAGGCAGTACAGTTGAAGAGGAATGGACATCTCTAAACAGGGCCATCACAGAAGTTCGAAAGGAAAACAAAGGTACAAAGAAGTTAACCGCAAAGAAACCATGGGTAACAGAAGAAATACTTCAACTGATCGATGAAAGGAAGAAGTACAAAAATGTTCCGGGAAACTCAGGAGTATAGAAATACAAGTCGCTGAGGAATGAAACAAATAGGAAGTGCAGGGAAGCTAAGACGAAATAGGTGCAGGAAAACTGTGAAGACATCGAAAAAGAAATGACTGTCGGAAGAACAGACTCATCGTACAGAAAAGTCAAAACAAACTACGGTGAGATTAAAAGCAAGGGTGATAACATTAAGGGGCAACGGGAATTCCACTGTTAAATGCAGAGGAGAGAGCGGGCAAGTGGAAAGAATACATTGATAGCCTCTATGAGGGGGAAGATTTGTCTGATGTGATAGATGAAGAAACAGGAGTCGATTTAGAAGAGATAGGTGATCCAGTATTACAATCAGAATTTAAAAGAGCTTTGGAGGACTTAAGATCAAATAAGGCAGAAGGGATAGATAAGATTCAATCAGAATTTCTAAAATTATTGGGGAAAGTGGCAACAAACCGACTATTCACTTTGGTGTGTAGAATGTATGAGTTTTGCGACATACCATCTGAGTTTCGGAAAACCATCATCCACACAATTCCAAAGATGACAAGTGCTGACAAGTCGAGAATTATCGCACAATCACCTTAACAGCTCATGCATCCAAGTTGCTTACAAGAGTAATATATAGAAGAATGGAAAAGAAAATTGAGGATGTGCTAGATGACGATCAATTTGGCTTAAGGAAAGGTAAAGGCACGAGAGAGGCAATTCTGACGTTGCGGTTAATAATGGAAGCTAGACTAAAGAAAAATCAAGACATGTTCATATGATTTGTCGACATGGGAAAAGGGTCCCACAATGTAAAATGGTGCAAAATGTACGAAATTTTGAAAAAAGTATGGGTAAGCTTTAGGGAGAGACGGGTCATACATAATATGTACAACAGCCAAGACGGAATAATAACAGTGGACGACCAAATATTAAAAGGGTGTAAGACAAAGATGAAGCCTTTTGCCCCTACTGTTCAATCTGTACATCGAGGAAGCAATTATGGGAATAAAAGAAATTTTCAGAAGTGGAATTAAAATTCAGGGTGAAAGGATATCAGTGATACGATTCGCTGATGACGTTGCTATCTTGAGTGAAAGTGAAGAAGAATTACATGACCTGTTGAACGGAATGAACAGTCTAATGAGTACACAGTATGGATTGAGAGTAAATCGAAGAAAGGCGAAGGTAATGAGAAGTAGTAGAAATGGGAACAGCGAGAAACTTAATATCAGGATTGGTGATCACGAAGTGGTTGAAGTTAAGGAATTCGGCTACCTAGGCAGTGAAATAATCAATGACAGACGGAGCAAGAAGGACATCAAAAGCAGACTAGCAATAGCAAAAAGGGCATTCCTAGCCAAGAGAAGTCTACTAATATCAAATATCGGTCTTAATTTGAGGAAGAAATCTCTGAAATGTACGTCTGTAGTACAGCATTGTATTGTAGTGAAACATGGACTGTGGGAAAACCGGAACAGAAGAGAATCGAAGTATTTGAGATGTGGTGCTGCAGACGAATGTTGAAACTTAGGTGGTCTGAGAAGGTAAGGAATGAGGAGGTTCTGCGCAGAATCTGAGAAGAAAGGAACATGTGGAAAACACTGATAAGGAGAAGGGACAGGATGAAATGAAATGTCGTGTGACGAGGGCCTCCCGGCGGGTAGACCGTTCGCCTGGTGCAAGTCTTTCGATTTGACACCACTTCGGCGACTTGCGCGTCGATGGGGATGAAATGATGATGATTAGGACAACACAACACCCAGTCCCTGAGCGGAGAAAATCTCCGACCCAGCCGGGAATCGAACCCGGGCCCTTTGGATTGACAGTCTGTCGCGCTGACCACTCAGCTACCGGGGGCGGACCAGGGACAGGATGATAGGACATCTGTTAAGACATGACGGAATGACTTCCATGGTACTAGAGGCAGCTATAGAAGACAAAAACTGTAGAGGAAGACAGAGATTGGAATACATCCAGCAAATAATTGAGGACGTAGGTTGCAAGTGCTACTCTGAGATGAAGAGATTAGCACAGGAGAGGAATTCGTGGCGGGCCGCATCAAGCCAGTCAGAAGACTGACGACAAATAAAAAAAAATAAAAAATAAAAAAATTATTTACGTGAAGATTGTTGAATCGCAAGCTTCTGTGCGACTCCTGGTGTGTGTGTGTGTGTGTGTGTGTGTGTGTGCAGCACATTTTTCTTTTCCCTGTCATTTCCTTTCCCCTACCGTTTCCAGCAGTCGAATCGCTTGTGCGAAGCACGCCTCGAGTGAGGCTTCGAATGGTATCACCACCAGAGGGACTTCTCAACCTCTCTGTCAAATATCTTTCTTATTATAATTCCGGCACCGCTATTTTGTATCCCCATGTCGCCATGCCGGGTCATAAGTCTTTGGGACCTAATTGTAACACGTCCTGTTGGTTTCCCACAGCCATTCTCTAATAGCGCTGACATCGACGCTTAATGTCCCTTATTTCCGTTCAGGAAACGGCAGACCAACATGTCCTCCAGAATGAGAACGCTCTAGTTACGTCTCGGCAGATGGACCTCATTTAGGGCTACACGGCGCCGTCGCACGACGAAGCACCGGAGCCCTGGCCGCTAAAATTTGTATAAGTCTATCACCGCCGCCTACCAAGCATTTCCTGGAGGAGTTGAATTTTTAAGGTGTATTGCTAAATTACAAACATCATTCAGTACGATTCGTTTGGAACAGAGAAAATTTTGTGCGCACTCTTTCTCTCTCTCTCTCTCTCTCTCTCTCTCTCTCACACACACACACACACACACACACACACACACACATCCTCTAAGATATAAACAGAAATAATCGTGTTGGACCAGTTACAAGCGTAACGAGCAGAGGCATGACGATATGATGTTGGTTTACCAACGTAAATGTACAACAAGCATCGTACAGACTTCCAAGATGGGGGACGGCAAAGGCCAGATGGAAAGACCAAAACAGATGAAATAAACAGTTCATACCAGCTCGGAATGTCTAATGTCGAAGCAGACTTGTCATATGTGGCCAGTTATCTTTCCTACTTTCACGTCGTAGGATAGCGCTACTGTAATGTTGAACGGGAGGTGATCGTCGCCTTAGCTTCCTCATTTAAAGGTAAATTTCATCATCAAGAAACGGATATCCTGTTCACTCACAGCATCAATTTTTGACTGTTGATGGTCGCTGTATTTGCCTCTCATAGCGCACTTTTCGAATTGAAGATTTGTGTCCACCTGCGCACCATTGCTTCAAACAATGCTGCCTCACCGTAAAACTCACTCAGCTGACGGTGAATGTCAACTCGGAACGTCTATCACATAAAGAAAGGTAAATCTGTTAGTCAGTCTTAGAATGTCACATACGGCGAATGTTTCATGCCAAACATTATCATTCGCACACCGAGGGAGGTGGCGCAGTGGTTACCACACTGAACCCGCATTATGGGGCGAATGGAGTACGAGCTCCTGTCTTCCAAATATAGATTTTCCGTCATATCCATGAAGCGGATAATGGAACTTTCTGAGTGCTTCTTTGGAAAAGTGCACTGCGGATCTCCTTCTCTAGTCTTATCCAATCAGAATTTCCACACTTGCTAAAGTACCTTGTCCATGGAACACTAAAGCCTATCTTTTCTTTTTACCATTGTCACATAGCTCAAAATTATATGAAAATAGGTCGTGTTGGTACCAGAAAGCATTTTTTAGATACATGCACAAAATGGCAAACGCTCCATAGTGATGAGATCAATAATAAACAAAAAATGAAGTAAAGGGTCTCATCGATGAGATGGTCATGGGGATGGCCCACTAACTCCGGCAGAGGAGGTTGGGATCAACCGTTGACTTTTCAAAGGCACCATCCTGGCTTCACTTCATTTAGGAAAAACTCGGCATTATTGAATTAGGGACCCGTGTTTTAACCACACATACTGGATAGTGCGCCACCAATATGTCTGCGCAATAGATCAGACCTGGTTGAGGCAAGTGGTATACCGTCAAAATGATAGAAGAAAGCGAAGTCTACCAATCTGTTTTGCGGACCGAAGGGAGGATCAGGTCCAAACTGTTCGCTGCACTTAACGATTATTAGAGAATTACTGTACGCAGACCAGTACTGAACTGGATCGTTAAATGCTCAAGCAGCTGGTCGTACGTAGCTGAAGGGCTAAGGTGACCATGTAAGGCACTGTCAGCTTATGCAATCACAGTTCGACTTAGGCTGTTCAAACTGAACTTTCGTGGCCGCCTGGCTGTCTCCACTCCTTGATCACCACCTACAATGTATCAGGTGACACAAACACATTGTTGATGTTAGTTAAGGCGTGGAATGCCTCTTTATTCCTTAAACTAAAAGATGGAGTTCGTTCAAATTGCACTGAGCACTATGGGACTTAACTTCTGAGGTCATCAGTCCCCTAGAACTTAGAACTACTTAAACCTAACTAACCTAAGGACATCACACACATCCACGCCCGAGGCAAGATACGAACCTGCGACCGTAGCGGTCGCGCGGTCCCAGACTGTAGCGCCTAGAACCGCTCGGCCAGGAAACATGGAGTGATTAGCGGTGTGCGCTGGACGTTCATAACAAGAAAGGCAAAGCTCCGCAACGTTGCGGCCCTGATGTGTAAAACGGGACCGACCGATTGCCGTGTCTTCCTCTGCTGTTGGTGTCATCGGATGTAGTACGGAGAGACGTGGCGTCCGCCCACCCGTTCTCCCGGCCGTTGTTGGCTTCCTTGCACGTGGAGCCGCTTCTTCTCGTTCAAGTAGCTTCTCAACTGGCATCACGAGGCTGTGTGCACCCCGGTCGTTCTCCCACCAAGGAGGAATCCCTTGCAGTACCAGAAATCGAACCCGCTACCTCCTCATAGCAGCCAGATCACTGAGCTGCGGAGGTGTACCCTGCACCTCCATGGTGTTCTGCTATTCTGATTGCCAACAGCCAGTGATTATGACGATGTTTTAAAAAATGAAGTGCAGCCCTCAGTACATAAGTTCTTCCCTAAAAGTCCTGTCTTACAGAACGACAATGCTCCAGTCACATTGGTAGTGTTGTTGAGTTGGAAGTGTTGTTGAGACGTGATGTGAAGAATTTTCAGACGGCTTTAACATACACTACTGGCCATTAAATTTGCTACACCAATAAGATATCGTGCTACAGACGCGAAATTTAACCGACAGGAAGAAGATGCTGTGATATGCAAATGATTAGCTTTTCAGAGCATTCACCCAAGGTTGGCGCCGGTCTCGACACCTACAACGTGCTGACATTAGGAAAGTTTCCAACCGATTTCTCATGCACAAACAGCAGTTGACCGGTGTTGCCTGGTGAAACGTTGTTCTGATGCCTTGTGTAAGGAGGAGAATTCACGTTTCCGACTTTGACAAAGGTCGGATTGTAGCCTATCGCGATTGCGATTTATCGTATCGCGACATTGCTGCTCGCTTTGGTCGAGATCCAATGACTGTTAGCAGAATAAGAAATCAGTGGGTTCAGGAGGGTAATACGGAACGCCGTATTGGATCCCAACGGTCTCGTATCAATAGCAGTCGAGTTGACAGGCATCCGTATGGCTGTAATGTATCGTGCAGCCACGTCTCGATCCATGAGTCAACAGAAGGGGACGTTTGCAAGACAACAACCATCTTCACGAACAGTTCGACGACGCTTGCAGCAGCATTGACTATCAGCTCGGAGACCATGGCAGCGGTTACCCCTGACGCTGCATCACAGACAGGAGCGCCTGCGATGGTGTACTCAACGACGAACCCGGGTGCACGAATGGCATAACGTCATTTTTTCAGATGAATCCGGGTTCTGTTTACAGCATCATGATGATCGCATCCGTGTTAGGCGACATCGCGGTGAACGCACATTGGAAGCGTGTATTCTCATCGCCATACTGGCGTATCACCCGGCGTGATATATGGGGTGCCGTTGGTTACACGTCTCAGTCACCGCTTGTTCGCATTGACGGCACTTTGAACAGTGGAAGTTACATTTCAGAAGTGTTACGACCCGTGGCTCTACCCTTCATTCGATCCAAACGAAACCCTTCATTTCAGCAGGATAATGCACGACTGCATGTTGCGCGTCCTGTACGGGCCTTTCTGGATACAGAAAATGTTCGACTGCTGCCCTGGCCGGCACATTCTGCAGATCTCTCACCAACTGAAAACGTCTGGTCAATGGTGGCGGAGCAACTGGCTCATCACAATATGCCAGTCACTACTCTTGATGAACTGTGGTATCGTGTCGAATCTGCATGGGCAGCAGTACCTGTACACGCCATCCAAGCTCTGTTTGACTCAATGCCCAGTCGTATCAAGGCCGTTACTACGGCCAGAGGTGGTTGTTCTGGGTACTGATTTCTCGGGATCTATAAACCCAAATTGAGTGAAAATGTAATCACATGTCAGTTCTAGTATAATATATTTGTCCAATGAATACCCGTTTATCATCTGCATTTCTTCTTGGTGTAGCAATTTTAATGGCCGTAGTGTATATTTAGGCACCCGACTTCAAAGTTATCTAAGATTTAAGATAAATTGCAGAACAGTAGAACCAGCTGATTTTTCCTCCATATCATTACTATTGGAGCTAAGAATTTCATTGCCTGACATGTTGTACAGTTTTCCACTAGAGCCGGCCGGTGTGGCCGTGCGGTTCTAGGCGCTTCAGTCTGGAACCACGTGACCGCTACGGTTGCAGGTTCGAATCCTGCCTCAGGCATGGATGTGTGTGATGTCCTTAGGTTAGTTAGGTTTAAGTAGTTCCAAGTTCAAGGGGAGTGATGACCACAGATGTTAAGTCCCATAGTGCTCTGAGCCATTTGAACCATTTGATTTTTTCCACTAGAAAATGTTGACAAGATGTATGCTCTCATTCAAAGATTTTTCTGGACGGTGATATAAACCTGGTCCACAGCCATGGTAACCACGCTTATTGTTTTATTATTTTGCCAGCCACCTGTAGAGAGTAGTGGTTAAGCACAGTGATAAAAGTAATTTTAACTCCAGCGAAATCCGTTAACTCAGGGGTTATGACGAGACCCCGGGGAAGCGTGTGTACCTATCAGCGCAATTACTTCACGAGCAAGAAAAATAGGGAGAGTGCATACGATTTAGCGAACTGTCAATGAAAATGATATCAGAGACGGAGCACAAGGTGAGATTAACACGGATGTGGATGCAGTTTTTGCAAAACGAACCATCCCAGTATTTGCCTTAATGGATTTAGAGAAGCAACAGCCAACATAAGCCTGGGTGAGCAAGCAGGTATCTGAAACGGTACCTCCCGAAATCAAGTCTCGCAAACCAATTCTGACCTCACAAAAATCGCAAGGAAAATAACTTTCTAGTTGACATATACCAATCTTGTTCTGAGGAGACACAAGATTCGCCAAGATGTGGTTACAATTCCATACAATCTACAAATGTAAGGTGATAGTAATAACGCTTGGAGGAGACGGTAGCAGTTGTACCGAAGCCAAGCCCCTTATATTTTATAATATTTAGTAAGAAATTGGAACTCAAGAATGGTCCCTGACCCGTTACAGTCATACATTAAACGGCATGTCGCCTTCTCTATCGTGCGGCGCAGATTTTGCACATGGTCAGAAAATTTTAATGCATTTCAGAGAAGCTCTGAAAGGTTTTCTCTTGTTTATTTGTAATTCATACAGTTGAACTTCATTTAATTTTGCTTTGAAATCGTTTCCGAGCGACTTTATGGTAATTTCAGCTTTAAAGAGTAAAATGTTCTCTAAATTTGTTTACAAATGAAATGGCTTGCACGCAGAACACAGAAGTATCTACCAGTCATTCTGTAGCGCACACCCGCAATGGAACACGACGGGCTGTAATGAGTTACGAGATGGTAGGTAGTTTTTGGTTGAGAGTGGCAGCTGGTTTTCGCGCCACTCAGACACTTGACAGGCGGGAGCTGGCTAGCGCACTTGTTTCTGTCACATTCACAAGTGTCTGTACGTGACGTCACGTCCGCCAGTGCAGGTCGGACAATGGACTGGACAGCTTTCTACATGTTTGCATACGCGTAGCATAAACCATAAAACTTAGAAGTTGCGCTCCACCAAATCTACGGTTCTATAGTTTTGGTGCCGTAAATAAATGGTGTAGTAAATGATAGGATTACCGGTAACATTTATAGCATTGGAAGGAAAATAAACAAATTAATGTGGAAGACAAGAACTTCGAGTCGATGAGTTTTATTTCATTCATTTTTTTGCTTCTCTGATTGTTTATTGGAATCTAGTAAAACATTGATTGCATACGCAAACAAAGCGATCGCCGTGAGGTAAAGCCCGGTATGTATACAACACGTCTAACGTGCACGTAACGCGGGTACGATCTTAAACTGACCAAGACTACTAGGAGAATTAACGTAGTCTACATTTACTTATGATAGTTTGCGGTAGCCTACGGAAGTTTTACAGCTCTAAGCCGAGCACAGTACACCAACTTCGAGAGCAGAACAAGACGATTTAGCTGATGCATAGATAGATTACTCAAATTATGTATTTAATTAGTTATTGAGCCAAGAATGTATAAGCAATGAACTTTCACAATATCTTCAATAACAATTGTAATAAGAAGAAAGCTGCATTCAGACATAAGCTTGTATGCAGAGTGACAATTATTAGAATTATCAGAAACAAGAGGAAAATTGTCACTACACCTGTTGTTAGTAGGGCTACGTGAATATTTGTTGGGGTGGTAGCGGATACTGTCACGCTAGGTGAAGTTAAGTTTCATCCACAGCAGCTTTACTTCTAGACGGTTGTTACGTTAGAGGACCCTTTGAATACTTCCACATTATCTTGCAAATGCTTTTCCAATTTCAATAATCACGTTAATATACATTTGATACTCTTTAATAGTGAGTATTCGCCTGGAACCTCTCTTAATTGTTACTTTCTCATACAACAGAAACTTTTTAATCACCGCATATCACAAGCACTTTTACTCTAAATATTGATGGAGATGTTGTTGCCATAGTGTAGCTCCCACAGCTGGTAATATGATATTGTACGAGGACTATTCATAATTAAGATCCGATCGGTCGCGAAATAGAACAACACCGAAAATCCGATGAAGTTTTACACAGATTTGTTAGACAGTGTCTCCCGTTGATCGCGTCATGTCGCTCTTTTCAGTTCTGTGTGCACTGTGAGCACGTAAAGATGCCTAGAAAATAGTGTCTCCCGCCAAGAATGAATGCCTGCTGAGAGATTTCGCCTAATTTCATGCAGCCCATAACGTAACTGTTATGCATTTCCTTCTTCATGAAATTCTCGGTAACACACTGCAGGGGCAATGAAGACGCTCCCGCAGCATTTTCTATGACAAATATTTGATCACCCATCATACAGCCTGGACTTCACTCCCTCGCTCTCGCTGATTTTCATCTCTGCTCAATCCGCCCCGATAGCTGAGTGGCCAGCGTGATGAACTGCCGTCCTATTGGCCCGGGTTCGATTCCCGGTTGGGTTGGGGATTTTATCCACTCAGGGACTGAGTGTTGAGTTGTCTTCATCATCATTTCATCCCCATTAAAGTTTCAGCGGCGACTATGAAGAGAAGTAGCTGGAGGGTGTAGGTAACTGATGGAAACAAAAACATTTTTGATTCCACTGTGGTTTCCATTTTGCGACCGATCGGTCTTCAATAAACGAACAGCCCTCGCACTTATTTAATTGGTATTGATGAACCCTTCAAATGGCTCAAATGGCTCTAAGCACTATGGGACTTAACATCTGAGGTCATGAGTCCCCTAGACTTAGAACTACTGAAACCCAACTAACCTAAGGACATCACACACAGCCATGCCCGAGGCAGGATTCGAACCTGCGACCGTAGCAGCAGCGCGGTTCCGGACTGAAGTGCCTAGAACAGCTCGGCCACAGCGGTCGGTGATGAACCCTTGACATCAAGCAAAACATCCAATGCGTTGACAGAAGTTTTCAGCTGTCAGCTGTTTCAAGATACCTATGCTATTAAACTGATTTGTTTCCATGGATGTCAAAATGTATGGGTGTGCCGTGTCGTCCAGATCTAGCACCAATCTTTCTAACGGTAGTGTTGTTGCTAGCAAATGTGGAGAGCACTACTTGGTATCTGTAGTGCTCTGAAGCTATATTGTACTCTTTGTGGTAGCAACGCTGCTTTTTCACGCAATGAAACACGATGTCGATGTATCACATAAATATTCATTCTGTTGAAGCGCTTAGATGATTTTGTAAGTGTATCAGGAAAAGTAATAAACTCTTCGTCATCCAACTACATCTTTTTATTGTTAGTGAGCATTTTGGTTAATGGAATCGCGAATGTCATCTACGTCAAGAAAGAGGCAGGGGCGGAGCCAATCGGATTCTGAGTGGCTAAAAATCTTTGACACTTCTTGAGTCTAGCAGTGTTAATGTGTTCGTTAAGTAAGTGTGGTGGACCATTATACAACATTGGAATAGCTGGCTTTTATTTTGGTGGTACAAAGTTAGCGAACGTTATGGGCAATGATTCACCAAGATACCCTACCGCTGCTACTCCTCATGGCTACGCAATAGACTCGTGCTACAAGCGAAACACGAATAACGCCGCCAGTAGCCCTGCCGTATGTTACGCATTGCTGGGGATGCAGCGACTGCAATAGCGTCCCCATAGATTCCGTCGACTACCGACTTGTAAAGAGATTGCGTTTGCTGGGACTCCGTATTCGTCTCAGAGAGTAGCAATTCCAACTCCACAAAATTGCAGTGCGTATAACACGTACTGAATTACAGACGCCCCGCGACCTGTTTTTAGTTTGAACGTCAGAAAACTGCAAACGATTTGCTTTGCTTCCTCATATCAGGGATATGTACAAGAATCCGTGTCGCACTTCTGTTTATTTGTCACATCAGTATTGCTGACACTTTGTAGGGAAGAAGTGAGCCTTGCGGCAAGCATTCAGAACGCTGATGTGTGACGTAAAAAGCCGGAAAATAGCGGAAGAACGTTAAGAAACAGAGAAAACGGAAAATCGTTACGACCAACTTCCAATTGGCTTATTATCAAGAGTTCAGTGTATGCTTTCTCCAAGGAAGCTGTTCAAAATGTCAGCTACACGATGTGATCAAAAGTATCCGGACACCTGGCTGAAAATGACTTGCAAGTTCGTGGCGCCCTCCATCGGTAGTGCTGGAATTCAATATGGTGTTGGCCGATCATTAGCCGTGATGACAGGTTGCACTCTCGCAGGCATACGTTCAATGAGGTGCTGGAAGGTTTCTTGGGGAATGGTAGCCCATTCTTCACGGAGTGCTGCACTGAGGAGAGGTATCGATGTCGGTCGGTGAGGCCTGGCACGAAGTCGGCGTTCCAAAACATCCCAAAGCTGTTCTACTGAATTCAGGCCAGGACTCTGTGCAGGCCAGTCCATTACAAGGATGTTGTCGTGTAACCACTCCGCCATAGGCCGTGCATTATGAACGGGTGCTCGATAGTGTTGAACGATGCAATCGCCATCCCCGAATTGCCCTTCAACAGCGGGAAGCAAGAAGGTGTTTATAACATCAATGTAGGCCTGTGCTGTTATAGTGCAACAACGGGTGCAAGCACCATCCATGAAAAACACGACCACACCATAACAGCAACGCCACCGAATTTAACTGTTGGTACTATACACGCTGGCAGATGACGTTCACCGGGCTTCGCTATAGCCACACACAGCCATCGGATCGCCACATTGTGTACCGAGATTCGTTACTCCACACAACGTTTTTCCACTGTTCAGTCGTCCAATGTTTACGCTCGTTATACCAAGCCAGGCGTCGTTTGGCATTTACCGGTATGATGTGTGGCTTATGAGCAGCCGTTCGACCACGAAATCCAAGTTTCCTCACCTCCCGCCTAACTGTGATAGTACTTGCAGTGGATCCTGATGCAGTTTGGAATTCCTGTGTGATGGTCTAGATAGTTGTCTGCCTATTACACGTCACGACCCTCTTCAGTTGTCGACGGTCTTTGTCAGTCAGCAGACGAGGTCGG
Source organism: Schistocerca piceifrons (assembly GCF_021461385.2). NCBI lineage: Eukaryota > Metazoa > Arthropoda > Insecta > Orthoptera > Acrididae > Schistocerca > Schistocerca piceifrons. The sequence continues at coordinate 400,595,328 of NC_060139.1, read as the reverse complement.
CCTGTACGCTTTTGTGCTGTACGTGTCCCTTCACGTTCCCGCTTCACTATCGCATCGGAAACAGTGGACCTAGGGACGTTTAGGAATGTGGAAATCTCGCGTACAGACGTATGACCCAATCACCTGACCACGTTCGAAGTCCGTGAGTTTCGCGAAACGCCCCATTCTGCTCTCTGACGATGTCTAATGACTACTGAGGTCGCTGATATGAAAAACATATGGTTTTGAGTGTGTCTGGATTCTTTTGATCACATAATGTAACATGAAACGCACACAGCACGGGGTGCTTCATATACTGATGCACTCGCTTTAATACCATACACAAAGACATACGCAGATTTATCTGGGTTTGTTTAGCACGAGCTTTGAATCATCTGTACATATTAAAGTTTAAAATCACCGCTCAGCTTTGCTGTCGTGTTTATGAAGACTAATCTCAGGAACTGCAGTAGCGATGTTGATAAAGTTTTCTATAACAGACTAATTCCGACAGGTCGTCCGGCTGTAGACACCGGGTAGTTTTAACTAAGGTGCAGCTACTCACGAAACTCCACTGTGTGCTGTAGCTATCTTATGGCGGCGAAACTTGGTAGACATGATAATACATTAATGCGGAACTTACTTACGCTGGAAAGAATGGGTTACAATTTTGGCCACTAGGGGCAAATCTGGCGCTATACACTATTTGTATGACGGTATGACATCCAAACTTTTTGACAAGTCACAACGTGAGTGAACGGTATGGCTATCGAGAAGAGAGACCACGCGCTGCTAGTGAAACTGTTTTATCTTAGCGGCAGTCATTAGGGCTACCCTGAGAGAGTATCGCCGTCTGAAAGGTCTGAGGAGAGGCCCGATGTCAATAAATGGCTTAAAGAAGATGGTAATAAAATTCGAAAAGAAGAGGCGGCTGTTGTAGCACCTGGAACAGAAAGACTTCCTACCCTGATGGACGATATTGACGAAGCTGCCGTTGCCGTAACTGTCCATGCAGCAGATGCATCGGCTTGTGCTAGGTGCTCGTGCAGTGTCACGAGAATTGTCCATCTCATACTCAACAGTAAAGAAAGAGCCAGACGGAGCTGCGACTGGATCCTCATCTGCAGAAAAAAAATGGTTCAAATGGCTCTGAGCACTATGGGACTTAACATCTATGGTCACCAGTCCCCTATAACTTAGAACTACTTAAACCTAACTAACCTAAGGACATCACACAACACCCAGTCATCACGAGGCAGAGAAAATCCCTAACCCCGCCGGGAATCGAACCCGGGAACCCGGGCTCATCCGCAGAAACGTTCTGAATTTGCTCTTCGGTTTCTGGCACGGATCGAAGCTGATAACATTTGGTCGGGCAATGTTCTATGGAGTGAGATGGCACATTTTACACTACAGGATGCAACAAATAAAGTGGCCAATTTGGGGTGCTGTTAAACCACGTGTTGTGCAGGATGAGCCATTGCATTCGCCGTATGTGACTGTGTGCTAGGGATTCACAAGTACCTTTATTCTTTGAAGAGAATACACCCAGGGAGCCTCTCAGATGTACTGTGACGTCTAAGCGTTACCTAGATCTCCTTGAACAGCATGTGATTTCTGCTTTGGAAGGGCGCCGCTGTGTGAGAACCACTGTTTTCATGCAAGATGGGAACACCTCATGATGGATCTGCTTAATGGAACCTTCCACAAACGTGTTATCTCCAGAGGTTTTCCAAGTGTATCACCTGCAAGATCACCTGATCAAAAAGAACGCGTTCGCCAGGGACACATTCGATCTCTACCTGACCTGAAGGCCAGTATAAGAAACATGTTGTTCAGGTTCCACCGGGACTGCTGCGAGCAACTGTTGATCACGTCGTTTTACGGATGCAAGATCTCGTCGTGATCTCCGGTGCTCATGATTAAGAAATTGTGTAAGCGGTGGAAATAACAAAATCAACATTACGCCTTTCTCACTTGTCTTAACTTACCTGCACGTGTCCCGTTCCTAATCCATTACATATGGAAGCATATCCAAACGACTTCCTTGTATTCATAGCGCCAGATTTGCATCCGGTAGCCATAATTGGAGCTTTTTTTTTCAGCGTAAATCTGTTTCGCATTCACGCTTTAGAATCCCTACCACGTTTCGTTTGCATACGATAATTTCAGCCCACACCTGACCTGTGAGTAGCTGTAATTCTGACGAACCAGTTCTTATTCTTTATCCATGCGAAACCGGGGCGGGTCCGTAGTTCGATTACAATTGATCGCTGCCTACGCATGAGGTAAGATCATAGCCGCGGTAGAGGTTGTCAGTTCCCGTTAAAATGTCAACTAATGACAGTCCGCTATCGTGGCACTATTGGTGTATGTAGCCAACAGGGATTATAGGAGAAGACGTATTTCTTTATTTCCGTCTATGATCACAAACTTGTTAGGACCTTACTACCGGTTTCGTTCAGGAATGCCTAACTTCAGATCTGTTTTAAAACATGTCCTAATATAAGGAAGACATAGTGGCAGCGTTGAAAGATAAACACATAAGCTTAGCATTGTTGCACATATTAGGCCACAGTGTCGGAGGAGTCAACTTGTTAAGAGCACTACTGTTCGTAATAGTCAGCTTGTTATGAACAGTAGCGCTGTTAAAAAGTTGACTCCGCCAACACTGTGGCCTAGTAGCCTAGTATTTGCCATATTTTAAATAAGTGAGACAGTGCTAAGCTGACTGTGGTTATCTTTCGATGGTGTGACTTCGCTTCGTTATATTAGAACATGCAAAAACATGCATTAAAACAGATCTGAAGACGGTCTTTGCTGACTGGAACCGGTAGTTAAGAACCTAATAGTTCAGCACTTTCTGAACGACTTTTCTATTCAAACTTCCTGGCAGATTAAAACTGTGTGCCGGACCGAGACTCGAACTCGGGACCTTTGCCTTTCGAGTGCAAGTGCTCTATCACCTGAGCTACATAAGCACGACTCACGCCCCGTCCTCACAGCTTTACTTCCACCAGTACCTCGTCTCCTACTTTACAGAAGCTCTCCTGCGAATATTGCAGAACTAGCACACCTGGAAGAAAGGATATTGCGGAGACATGGCTTAGCCACAGCCTGGGGGATGTTTCCAGAATGAGATTTTCACTCTGCAGCGGAGTGTGCGCTGATATGAAACTTCCTGACGGATTAAAACTGTGTGCCGGACCGAGACTCGAACTCGGGATCTTTGTCTTTCGCGAGTCTAGTGCTCTGCGAGGAAGTTTCATATCAGCGCACACTCCGCTGCAGAATGAAAATCTCATTCTGGACTTTGCTATTCGTAAGCATGTCTCAGCTTATGAATCATAGAAGTGCAGTCACGTGTTGACTTCTGACCGCCTCCGAAGGCCGCCGGTCGCAAGACACAAACGCTCTGTGGCATCGGCATTCAGCTAGCTAGGGAGTGCTTCATTCCTAACTTCTCTGTGGGCTCCACTGCCAAAATGATTAACTCACGTTTTTCTAGCGCGTCCCTTCTCAGCACTGGCAGGGCTGGCTGGTGATCTAGTAAACCTCCCAATTGCAACCCATGCGAGGAGTAAACTTACTTTTAGTTCACGAAGAAGTACGTCTTATGATTTAACATCTCCTAAAGACGCCAACATCTTGGCTGTCCGGACCAGACTCATTCTGCAACTAAACAGAAGCATGCGTGTGAATAGGTCTCTGGAAAAAAAAAAATAGAGTCAAGTTATTTGAAAAACTGTTGAGGAACCTGCAAAACGAGAAAAGGTGAACACAGAAGTGTTGCCACTTATATGATGGCTAGTGCGACTCTTTACTGATGCTGTAGCCGCTATCCCGCTGTTGGCAGGCGCGCGATAAGATAAGGGTGGACAAGCGAGTGGAGAGGGATAGGGGAGGGGAGTCAGGGGAGGGGAAGACGGAGGGACAGGTGCAGCGGCGGCCTGGAGCGCCGCCAGCCCCTCCATCCACGGCTTCCTGCGGCCGCTGGCAGCGTCTCCAGATGCTGCAACTGCTACCACCGCCCACAGGCCACGAGGACGCCGATGGTTTGCAGCGTCAGCGCTAACTCCATCACCATAATCTGAATCATCTTGGAATTGCTGACATTCTACTTTTCCCCCCTAGATGCACTTCAACAAGAAACGGAAGAACCTAGTACAGCACGTCTGAAAACGGGCCTCGAAATCAATTGCATTACGAGTAACATAATTTGACTTATAAAAAACCGAAACAAAACTACCACAAATAAACAAAGAAGTCATAGAACAGGCTGATACCTTTTTGCATGATGGTGTGTAAAACTTAAGTACGAATGTAACTTTCGCATAAGGTCACTATAAAGGAAAATAGCTCGACGAAACTTGGACCATACATAGAAAGAACTTTTGCAGTTTATTAAAGAAGGTAACTGAAAGAAATACGCCATCAGATGAACGGAAATGACCCTTTATGCAAAGATAATAATTACATTGAAGTCATCGCGACTAGCCGGCCGGAGTGGCCGAGCGGTTCTAGGCGCTACAGTCTGGAACCGCGCGACCGCTACGGTCGAAGGTTCGAATCCTGCCTCGGGCATGGATGTGTGTGATGTCCTTAGGTTAGTTAGGTTTAAGTTGTTCTAAGTTCTAGGGAACTGATGACCTCCGCAGTTAAGTCCCATAGTGCTCAGAACCATTTGAACCATTTTTTCATCGCGATTAATAATCGTATCCTGGAAATTACAACCGGAGGGCATTGTTGTTAAAAGGGTGTGTGAGCACGGATGGCAGCGCATTCCCAAGCAGTGCTTGCGGTAGGCCGTTCCATTACTCCACAAGCGCGGTGGACAACAATTGGATGGTCGTCGGTGCATGCAGAAGTGGTCTAAAACTTCTGCCCAACGCATCCCACACTTGTTCGTTGGGATTTAAGTCGCGGGAATGGGTATGCCAGTAACTGCGGAATATCCTCTCTTTCCGAGAGCCCCTCCATCTCTGCTATTCCATGTGCTCGTGCAGTTTTCACACATAAAAATGAAGTCCAGACCGAATTCACTCTTCAAAAGACGCACATAGGGGAGGAGTACAGTGTCATAATAACGTTGACCAGTGAGTGTACCATTTTCAAAGATTTGGACGTCAGTACACTCATGCACACAACATAACATCTGGACCACCAAAACGATCATGTTCGACAATGTCGTTCGTACCGTCACGTGGGGAGAGGTGGGAACACCTGTTGCACCTAATGACATTGTCTAACATTATTATTTTGGTGGTACAGGAGTTACGGTGTGGAGAAGCATAATGATCCATGAGCGGTTTCAACTCGCTACCCACTCGCCCATATTCGGCTTTTCTGTGATTTAGTGAGTGAATCACGCTGGGCATTCCTAATCCATGCTTTCACAACCCGAACTTCTGATTCACATGTAATGATTTGTCATTTCCGGTATATTGTAGCTTAATCTTCCTTACGTTCATGAATCACACTTCCCGTTTTCTGACGGGCTTTCAGACATTACTAATCGCGAGCCTGTGTAAGACTCGTTAGATGATTCAACACTTAAATCTGTGCCCTTCACAGTTTGAAAATCGACAGATTTAAATAAAACTTCCCGTCATAATTTATTTCGGGAAGTATAAGAGTGTATAACGTTGATAATTCAGTCTGAAATTATTTAAAACGCATGTCGACTCTTTCGACCAAATCAGCAATTAGCCCTTAAATTGGGTAGAAACTGTAACACATTACACAAATAATTTCGCAATGTTACAGTGTCACATTATTCTGCGTTCGAGTCTCTGCAGTATAATGGTGGGCATTCACAGAAACTTTATTTTGTAGTCAAAGTGTAGTCGCTGGGATTGTTGTGCTGTTGAATTTTAAAAATACTCTACCGAGAGTATGTACAGAAACAAACATCGATATTATTTAGGTTACTTGCGTGTCATAGGATCCATTAGATTGGGAAAATACAGTCTGACATATCCACTTTGCAAAAGTACGTACACCCAGTGTAACGACGTGCCCTCATCTTCCTTCCTTTCTTACAGTGACAAAAGTTCAGATTAAATGCTATTTTAACATGGATTGACTTGGGAATATCCCAAATGTGCACCTACAGCGATTTACCTTTCTTATTGTGCTATCACTAGGATTTTTATATCACATTACCTCTGTGTATCCAGTGTTGCGTTAACGGCTTCTTTATTGTTTTCAGCATACTGTGAATTTAAGATTTGTTTTGTATCGGAATCTATCCTTTGTTGTGGCTATGTAATTTCGTACCCGGGTACGACTGAAACTACTGTAGCTATACGCTGAATAGTGGAAACAAACTGTAGTAACTTTTCCAGCGTTGAGATAACTTTATGGACGTTTACCGAAAGCCAATATATTAAAGAGAGAGAGAGAGAGAGAGAGAGAGAGAGAGAGAAAGAGAGAGAAAAGAAAAGAAAGAAAATAAACAAACACTGAGAGACACTTCGTCACACCGCGGTATTTTTACATGTCGGTTTTTCTGGTCGAACGATCTATTTGTGCATAAAATGGATGCTATCACAGTGAGTCTCTCATAGCCCAAGTGATCTACAAAGTAAACTTTACTGAAAGTCCAGGAGCTGGCGAAAAGCCTACAACGGCTCTAAAGCTGTCTAATGGAACAATATAAACTTCTGAGACGTTTTAAAGCAATTGGTTGCAGGTCCCACTTCAATCAACCGCTATTTATACAACAGTTACAGTGTTCAGCGTTCCGAATGGACAAAATAAACAGACGATTATTTCGCTAATGAGATATCGCGCGACACAAATTGATCTGCTTAATAACGGTCGAAACTATTTACTTGATGCCCTTTCTAATTAGCCACTTGTCAGCGTATCAAAGCTCCAAAGCTAACTAAAGCATAGACGGGAAGATATTTTAGTCAACAGTAAAAAAATATCCATTACAGCGGACCATCTTTTTAACCGCCCGGGTTCCCGCGTTAGATTCCCGGCGGGGTCAGGGTTTTCTCTACCTCGTGATGACTGGGTGTTGTGTGATGTCCTTAGGTTCGTTAGGTTTAAGTAGTTCTAAGTTCTAGGGGACTGATGACCATAGATGTTAAGTCCCATAGTGCTCAGAGCCATTTTTTTTTAACCGCAGCAGCGAAAATGCCTTCACTCTGGAATAGCGTTCCACAACAAATCACGGAAAAAACCAGAGAGGTAACAATACGGCTGCTAGTTCGTGTCCGGACGCGGTCGCAAATAAGATTTTGACACAGTTCTCGTTGTGATTTCCTGTTGTGAGAAAAGCTAATCGCAGAACGCAGCCTAGGCATTATGTCAAGGAGTTACACGATTCGGCAGGTGTAAAGCGAAACGGTTGACGTGTCGCTTGCCTTATAACACAGAGTTTAAAACTATAGAACGGAAGGACATAAATTATACTTTTCTTTAATTCTCTTCTATTTATTACCGAGTGACCGCAATCGGTAACGGTTACTGGCAAACTTGAAGCGTAATAGACAGTCAGTTACAGTTTGTTGTGATCTGTATAGTAAAGATGAAAAACATTAAGACTTATCTGAGAGCACCACAGGGAGTCTTTGCATCTCACTCATTTCAGTAGCTTTAATATTTTTCGTGGAATCATGTTACTGTATCATCACCACAAATGTCGGTTTTCCCTTTTTACCAGTTCCAAAATTACTTCTGCCGCTGTGAATACAGGCATATGGAAAGAATCGAGTGCGAGACTAATCCTTGACGATTGTAATTGATGTTATCACCAAGTTAAGAGCTTGGATTGTAGTCGAGATCTTCGATTGCTATCGATTTGCACTACCCTCTGTAAGAGATAAGTAAAGTGAAATGGAACAGAAATCCCTCTACAATGTATTTTAACGACACTGGTTTGTCACGTATCGCTAAACGACAATATAAGAGTTTTATGTTGTATTATCGGAAACTTTCTGAGTGGAAGAGCACGACCTGTGAATTCTGGCATTTTAGCTCATATTTCTCCCAGTTTCTGGAATGCATTGCACTTATTTCTTGCGTTCGTGGCCAGTAACGCTTAATAAGAATTGTTAAATGTTGCCACATTTCTCCTGAACACTCGAGTACACCTAGCATATCACGGTTGTCTCTCATTACCTCAAAAACAACATACCTTCATGAAAAGACGCCTCATCATTACCAAATATCTTCGACTTAACATAAGGTGAGAGTGGAAGTTAAGTAACTGCGCCATCCCTGCTTTACCACTAACCACGCAATGCGCATTAAACTGTGTACTTTGTATTGCAATGAGCGTCATCACGTACGAAGTACATGCATGCCCCGAGGGATGGAATTTAAATTCACGCAAACTATTTGTCATCTTCTTCAAAAAATAGTGAATGTCTGTTACAATGTTACAGCTACTGAGTACTGACAGTTGCGATAATACAATATGTACCCTATTTTTATCAGCGTTCAACAGATTGTTTTTAATCACACACTGGTAAGGAATTCTCCGGATCTCTTCATCGCACATTTGGTGAACGTCGCTACGACCTCTGCGTGTATTCTTCGTAAATCTGCCTCTGCCATTTTGTTTTTGACGTAGCCAATGTGGCGCTTTTATTGGCTTTCGGGAGATCAAAAGGACGTGAAATGCTGCACGGGATTATACTACTTCAAGAGGCCGTCTCGACCGCTCGAGATTTTTCCAATACAAAATGGTGTACTTTCCTCCCTTCCTCCCTCCCTCCATCTAACCAGTACCACAGCAACCAATAACTGCGATAAAAGCGTATTAGCAAGCGTTTTACAGTGCAATTAAAATCACTGTGAACTTCGCATTGCTTTCTACTCCGTTTATACTACTGCTCATTCAAAGCAACGTAGCCGGCCGCGGTGGCCGAGTGGTTCTAGTCGTTTCAGTCCGGAACCGCGCGACTGCTACGGTCGCAGGGTCGAATCCTGCCTCGGGCATGAATGTGTGTGATGTCGTTAGGTTAGTTAGGTTTAAGTAGTTCTAAGTTCTAGGGGAATGATGACCTCAGATGGTAAGTCCCATAGTGCTCAGAGCCATTTGAACCATTTGAAAGCAACGTAACTAAGACCGTCAGATACACACGTTTGTCACGTCAGGTACGTACTATACGAGGTACGGCAGTGACTAGCTAGCACCTTTAAGATAATATGTTCACAAGAAATGTTGATCAAACAGGATACTATTAGCACGTTTTTAGCTAATGCATACATGACCTGCAGTTATTTTCGTGAAGAAACTTCACTATTTTCCTCCGTGTTTACTTGTATAAATTTTGAGTATTCCGCCTTGAAAAACACTTTTTTTACCGAATTATGTTTACACCATCATCAGTGAGTTTCTCTTTATTCTACTTAACTAGACATGACGATGATCACGTGCTGACTGCCTTGTGACCGTAGCTGGTATTTTAACTGTTTGCCGTTCGCCTTTTTTGTGAGTGGTAGTGATTTTCACGATGTCATAACACTAAAAACAAAATTTTGCAAGAAATACTGTTTCGTATTTACGATACATTCGTCTGTTCCGTCTTTATCGAAACGTGTATTATACGGCTAAAGAGAGAAAAACAAGATGATTTGTTTTGTTCAAGTCAGAATACTCAAAATGTATTTACATACCAATTAAATGGAAGTTCGATAAGTTAATTTAATATCTTGCATGACAAACACATGAAAGTTCTGAGAGCATTTCCTAAAAAAGAAAGCACGAAAGAACATCAAAGTATTATTTTAAATGAAGAAGACCCATGTAGAATGTTGAAAAAATTACAGAGCAAAGAGCAGATATTAAGTCGGAGTGAAAATAGCTCTACGACTGGAATTTGAAGTCATTTAGTCTACATTACGGAAACATAGTACATATCAAGTAGTTGACTGGCTTGCCAACTATAGCTAATTGGGACGTTGTCATTAGTGAAAAAATGGTTGTAGCGCAGATGAGCAGATGTTTATTTTCCTAAAACCGTCATCAGCCCTGTGTTCCGTTGTCTCACTGGCTGTCCAAGCGTAGCGTTGTGGTACTGATAGAGAACTCCATATCATTAAATATTTCGTAGTACAAATTATGACCAGCTGCTGAAAACACGTGAATGTTATCTTCAAGCCAAACTGCTTTCATTGCGGAGCCTCATTTTAGGATTCTCTCTCTCACTCTTCCATTAACACAATTCTCTCTCCTCTGTTAATCCAACTTGATCGTAGTCCCAAACTGACGAGAAATAACCGATCCAATGAGGGTTTTCTGAGCTACGAATGCGGGTTAGTTACTTTTCTTTGCATTCTTCCTATGAATCACTGCCTGGCATCGTATCTTTCTACAACTTGTTTTATGTGGCCGCCTCGCACGCATACTTCTAGTCTTTCACGGTTGTTCCTTTTTCTAGCGCTTGGTCGTCAATGGTGCAACAGAACAACAATGCTTCAGTCCAACTATTTATGCGCGTACGTTGCATGTGGTTATGATAATACGCCAGAGTTTTAGGGTTCGATCTACATCTACAGGGATACTCCGCAAATCACACTTAAGTGAGTGGCAGAGGGTTCATCGAACCACCTTCACAATAATTATCTATTATTCCAATCTCGAACAGGGCGCGGAAAAGACGAACATCTATAACTTTCAGTGTGAGCTCTGATTTCCCTTTTTTTATTATGATAGTCGTTTCTCCTTATGTAGGTAAGCGTCAACAAAAAATTTTCGCATTCGGAGGAGAAAGTTGGAGATCTGAAGTTTCGTGAGAAGATTCCGACGCAACGAAAAATGTCTTTGTTTTAATTATGTCCACCTCAAATCCTGTATCATATCAGTGACACTTTCTGCCCTATTTCGCAATGACACAAAACCTGCTGCTCTTTTTTGAACTTTCTCGATGTTGCCTGTTAATCCTACGTGGTAGGGATCCCAGACCGCACAGCAGTAATCCAAAAGAAGACGGGCAAGGGTAGTGTACGCAGTCTCTTTAGTAGACCTGTTACATTTTCTCAGTGTTCCGGCAATAAATCGTAGTCTTTGGTTTGCTTTATCCACAACATTATGTATGGGATCGTTCCAACTTAAGTAATTCGTAATTGTAATCCCGAAGTATTCGTGTGATTTATTGTGTAACCTAAATTCAGTGGATTCCTTTTGATACTCATGTGGATGACTTCATACTTTCTGTTGTTTAGAGTCAATTGCCACTTTTCGCACCTTACAGATATCTTGCATAAATCTTTTTGCAATTTGTTTTTGATCGTATGAGGCGTTTATAAGACAGTAAATGAAAGTATTATGTCCAAACAATCACAGATTTTCTCCTAGATCCTATAGATAAGGAACAGGAAAGGGCTAGAAATCACGTCTGTTTTACTCGATGAGTTTCGGTCAGTTTCTACGAACTGTGACCTCTCTGACAGGAAATCACGAATCCAGACACATAACTGAGACGGTATTTCATAAGCACGCAATTTCACTACAAGCCACTCGTGTGGTTCAGCCATCTGGAAATCTAGAAATACGGAATCAATTTGAAATTCCTTGTTAGTAACACTCAGCTCTTCGTGTAAGTAAAGAGCTAGTTGTGTTTCGCAAGAATAATGTTTTCGAAATCCGTGTTGACTATGTGTGAGGTAATTCATACTGTTGGAACACAACATTTGTTCCAAACACCTGCTGTATATCGATGTTAATGATGTGGGCCTATAATTTAGTGGATTAGTCCTACCACCTTTCTTGAATATTGGTAGATCCAACGAATATGTGACACTTAAATTCAGTGCACAATATGCGAGTTTGCGAAAGTTCTGGAACAATATAGACCATGAAATGTTTACACTACCAACGTGCTGATTGAAAGTTTCTCTCTGTTACTTATTTCAGTGTTCAACAATTGTTATTTGGTATCTCTCGAAGACATTCAAAAATGGTTCAAATGGCTCTGAGCACTATGGGACTTAACATCTATGGTCATCAGTCCCCTAGAACTTAGAACTACTTAAACCTAACTAACCTAAGGACATCACACAACACCCAGTCATCACGAGGCAGAGAAAATCACACTGTCGAAGAAATTAAATAATATCAACCTTTACAGCAGCTGCGGATGTGTTAAAACCTTAAACAGATGTAAGCGGTACCTTTCGATTGTGTTTTTTCTTTTGCTGTGACTAGTTTGTATTTCCTTCAGAATTAATGGAAAATATTACCTTTTCTCAACGGACATGGGAAATCTATTCTCAAACAGTTGTTTCCACGCTAGGTTGCAAGTAACGGTTCGTTCTATACAGTATAGACTGAAATGACATTTTTGAAGCGGTTTAAAATAGTAAATCTTTCTTGATTTCAGATCTGATTTGTTCGTTGGGTACAGAAGGACCTAAAATTGCTGCCCAATTTGTCCGTCCAAGTGGAAATGGTGTTATTTTCAGGAGAAGTACGCAGAGTATAAATCCATTGTTGTGGTGCAAAGGCCATTTGGTTCTGTTTACAAGAGATGAGCATCAGACGCCAAGAGGATTAAAGGATGTCGTAGAGAGCTTCTGGACACTGGCAACATTCTGAAGCGGCGTGCTGCGGGTCGGTGTGTCCGAAGAACAAGGCGAGAGTTTCCGCCAAGCGTTCCAGCAAAGTCCAAATCAATTCTACAACTGAAATGTGTCCAATCAGAAGACTCGTGATAACTGCAGTGCAACTTTCGACAATTGCCCAAGATCAGGATTAATTCTGATTCTGTGACGTAGGAACAGCGGTCGCAGAAAATATAGCGCCCTGTTAAAACTAACAAGGAATTTAACTCTGGCACACTGTAAAAGTTTCCGCCTGCTTCGCCCTCCAGCTCGTTCGTTTCAGCGAGAAAACTGGGAAGAAGACTTTACCGCATGTCGCAGAATAACGAACCTTCTCTGACAAGGACACATCCGCATATGAGCAAGGACAAACGGGTCTGCAATATCCGTTGGTGAACAACATTTCGGCAGGGTAAGAAATGTCGCCAAGCAGCAACACACTAGCAGCTGCGCAGCACGCACAGAACTGGCTTCGTTCTAGCAGTGGGGAAATACAGCTTTACGCCTTCAGAAGTCCGTACAGTGGCAAGCATAGGTTGCGGCTATCCAATCTCGCTTATCTTCAACAAATGGCGAATGCTTCACACGTTGACGATCGCACGTATTTCATGGGAAAGACGTCTTCTGTTTGTTGATTGCTTGTATGCCGATTATGGAACCACTTTTTGTTAATTGCTTGTATGCCGATTATGGAACCAAACTAGGACGTCATCAGTCACTTTTTCACTGAACACATCATACTGTTATTCACTTGACGATGTCTTCAGATTTTAAAGACATCTGACTCACCATGATCGTCTTAACAATTGTTGACTGTAATCTGAGTCAACTGTGCAGAGCTTACTTGCGTGATTCATCTGACTATGTGATGAGAGGAAGATGTTTTGCCGCACGTGAATGTTTTTGGATTAAAAATTAAGTACTAAAAGAGGATGTTTTACTGTTTTCATTCTTATTACTCAGTCCGAGGCACCTTCTGTGATTCTACTGCGTGAAGTGATTAACAAAAAAATCCTTTTTTGGAAAATGTTACATTTTTGAAATTATTAGTTGAAAAAGCTGACATATAGACTATATGTGTTTATCTTTTTGCTATGGGTACCTACTGAATATGGGGACGGTTAACGAGGATAGCGGACGTTAGTGCAGGATTAGCGACAACTGAAGGAGGCATTGTTATATCCGCACGTGTACAAGGAAACAAAAGAAAAAGTACCATCAGCCGGCTTCAATTTGTCTTAAAAATTACAGTAGAATATTCACAAGTCGCGTTTCTCATTCTGAATTATGGAACTGTTTTATCGATTAGTTATCAGACAACTCACTGCACTGTATATTACAGAGGCACTGGAAGTTTAATGGCAACAACATCACTATCTTCTCTGTTCCGTTAACCGCTGCTAAAAAGATAAATAGATATAAGGAAAGGAAAGGAAAGGAAAGGAAAGGAAAGGAAAGGAAAGGAAAATGACAGCTGGAGGCTGCTCTTCGGCGAAATGTGAGTTTGTAATAACTACAAGCAGATAAGTCCATTGCTAATTAAAAGCCCCGCAAATGTGCCAAAATGTACCAATGTAAGAACGGCCTACTCGATATCCAAAGCCAGCGATTTGAACACGGAAGGGCATAAAAGACTCGCTTAATGGCATACCAATCTATTTTGGGAAGCTGGTGTGGAGACTGTTCCTTATGGACTGGGACTCGATTACGATATAGCAAAGAATCTATTCCACAGTCTCGTTGGGTTGCCCGCCACTGACATTATGAACGCTTTTTGCAAATGAAACTTCTCGTGATATCAACTCGCTTGCAGCGATGGTTCCGTTTTCGTTACATTCAGGTTGATGTCTGGGCGACTTTAGGCCAAAAGATAGTATTGGTCTTATTTCCTATTCCAAAAATCTCTCCTTCCGTACCGCAAGAAGCCATCGATCTCTTGAACTCACGACTCGTAAATAGTTCCCTTTGTTGTTGTTGTTGTTGTCGTCTTCAGTCCTGAGACTGGTTTGATGCAGCTCTCCATGCTACTCTATCCTGTGCAAGCTTCTTCATCTCCCAGTACTTACTGCAACCTACATCCTTCTGAATCTGCTTAGTGTATTCATCTCTTGGTCTCCCTCTACGATTTTTACCCTCCACGCTGCCCTCCAATGCTAAATTTGTGATCCCTTGATGCCTCAGAACATGTCCTACCAACCGGTCCCTTCTTCTAGTCATGTTGTGCCACAAACTCCTCCCCAATTCTATTCAATACCTCCTCATTAGTTATGTGATCTACCCATCTAATCTTCAACATTCTTCTGTAGCACCACATTTCAAAACCTTCTATTCTCTTCTTGTCCAAACTATTTATCGTCCATGTTTCACTTCCATACATGGCTACACTCCATACAAATACTTTCAGAAACGACTTCCTGAACTTAAATCTATACTCGATGTTAACAAATTTGTCTTTTTCAGAAACGCTTTCCTTGCCATTGCCAGTCTACATTTCATATCCTCTCTACTTCGACCATCATCAGTTATTTTGCTCCCCAAATAGCAAAACTCCTTTACTACTTTAGGTGTCTCATTTCCTAATCTAATTCCCTCAGCATCAGCCGACTTAATTCGACTACATTCCATTATCCTCGTTTTGCTTTTGTTGATGTTCATCTTATATCCTCCTTTCAAGACACTGTCCATTCCGTTGAAGTGCTCTTCCAAGTCCTTTGCTGTCTCTGACAGAATTACAATGTCATCGGCGAACCTCAACATTTTTATTTCTTCTCCATGGATTTTAATACCTACTCCGAATTTTTCTTTTGTTTCCTTTACTGCTTGCCCAATATACAGATTGAATAACATCGTGGACAGGCTACAGCCCTGTCACACTCCCTTCCCAACCGCTGCTTCCCTTTCATGCCCCTCGACTCTTATAACTGCCATCTGGTTTCTGTACAAATTGTAAATAGCCTTTCGCTCCCTGTGTTTTACCCCTGCCATCTTTAGAATTTGAAAGAGAGTATCCCACAGTGTTCCCTTTAGTTCACTTTTTTCACGAATTGTCGGTAGCATTCAATTTATTACAGCTACCCAAGAGTATTACAGATTTTGTTGATCTATATCTTTTATTGGTTTTGTAAGATATCATTTTCAATATGGGGTTACACCGTCTCGGATTTCACCAATTTTCATTTTATTTACAAAATTTACGCGGACTTATGTACGTGAGCAATACCACTAATTATAGTGGTTAACTGGCTTATTACTATTTTTACAGCTATTTGCTGCACCAAGCATTGGTGTTACTGAGGTTTCACAGAGTTTGTCGTCACCTCATTCGTGTTATCGTCTCGCTAGCGTGGAGAGCACTCCGTTACTCATGATAGTTTAGGTGAGCTGACATTTACTAAGTCACATATTGCTGACTAGTGAGAAACCAGGCGTTGCCCAGGTAATTATTTATAACTGTGCCCGAGACTTCGTACATGTGGAATTTATTTTTGACTCAGAGCTTCTTTGCATGCAACGTTTGAAGTGGTTTGATAGAGGACATAAACGAAGAGCTTGTTTGCTTCACTAACACGGGAGGGAGCCACGTAGATCTTGCCATGCAAAAAGCAGCCGACACCAAGGCTCATACCCGCAACACGCAGCATATGGTCGTGTGCTTTGGGCATGGTCATGGTATAACATAAGCTCTCCGGTAATTTTATATGTTTAAAGCGAAATGATAAAATTTTAGAAATAAGCAGTCTTCAGGGTATAAAAACTCGCTTCTATGATGTTACTTTGGACAGAAGTAACTTTAAACCTCTGTGAGTGGAGGGTTCTGAAGAGCGAGATAATGTATGGTGCTCTCTGTCAGTGTTATGTCGCGCTTCGCTTTCGATAGGAGTTTCCAAGGAGCGTGTTAATGCCTAATGTTCATGAGTCGCAGGAGTCTTGCCTCACGATTTTCATTGGATTCTGGAGACTACATAACTGTTATGGTGTATTCAGAAAGACTCGACCGTTTCTTAGGAATTTCACTCTTAAAGAAAACAATGATAGGCATCAAAATGACAAAGCAAACTTAATAAATTCGTTTTTACTAGCAAAGAATATAAATAAGACGTATTGAAAGAAGAAAAGTAATGTCGTTAAGTTCTTAATACACAAATTTAAATCAGTAAATGCATGTATCCTAGTCAAACTGGAAATTTGTGGTAAGGTCTTATGGGACCAAACTGCTGAGGTCATCGATCACTAAGCCTACACACTACTTAATCTAACTTAAACTGACGTACGCTATGGACAACACACACACCCAAACCCGAGGGAGGACTCGAACCTCCGACGGGGGCAGCCGCACGGACCATGACAAGGTGCCCTAGACAGCGCGGCTAACCAGCGCGGCCATGTATCCTAGACAAGCAAATTCAATGTTAGTTTGTATTCGTAAAGGTAAGATTGTGGTGGTTAAATCTGTCACTGAGGTAAACTTCCAAAAATACATCTGTTACTACGTTAACGCCGTCTATTGATTTTTTGGTGTACTACCCAGTGGTGATTAAACTTCTGGACTACTAAGCTGACCAAATGGTTTTGTATAAATCTTTAAATTACGACCTCTTTCTTTCCGTTTTCTAATTTTGATGAAATTAAGCCTATAGCCTCTGTTGCTCAAGCTACACCCAAAGAACCTGTGAAAATCCGATTAAGGTTCGTGTAATAGTCTTGGAGATTAACGTGTTCAAACATACAAATAGATACGACGGTTTTACAGCTTTATTTTTAGTACAGATTACAGATATAGATAGACTGTGCATACCCTAGGGTAAGGCTGTCACAGTCGTTTCTATGAGAGGATCTAAATAGAACATATACCGCTATTTGGCTGTTAAGAAATGTTTGAAACATAACATAATATCATTTAAGGTAAGTGACGAGATGTCTACAAAGGCGTCTCAGTGCAAGAAATACGATACCTGCATCTAATTTTGTGTGTATTGTTAAGGATTCCTTAGATGAAAGGGAGCAGTGAATTAAACACGACGGCCACTTCTTTATTAACCTCAAGCACCAAAGCGCACATTTCAGCACGATTGATTAGCAGATCTGTAATTTCGAGAGTCGATCTTCCGACGCTTTTCAACGCGGGAGTAGCTTTGGCTCTTCTCCAGTAACGTGTAACGCACTGCTACTTCATCCTCTGTGGTATGTAACAGCTAGAGTGAGGCCAGTTTTCGATGTAGAACGTAACGTATAAATCATTATCTTCTAGTAACTGTGTCATCTTCAGATTAGAATAGCTTTTCAGTCTGACATTTCAACGACTTCCTTCTTAGTGCCGGCATGACGAGAGGCTATAGGAACTACTACAATAGTGCCCCGTCCTCTGGCGAAAGAACTCTGAGAAAGGAAATACAAATTTTCGCTTTTTTGTTTTGTTTTTTTTTTTTTTTGCTGCCTTGATGTACTGCGTTTGAGTACCATTGCAGTAGTCTGAAAATCTTTTCAGTTGAAAAACAAAGACTATCTTTGCCAAAATATTTCTTACACTGTAATCTACACTAAGGAATAAAGTTCATGCGTTTGTAAATAATCAGCATTTCGTGAGTGATACTCATTTAGGGCGGGACGCCGAGTCATGCTCTGGAATGAAATGAAAGTGCCGACGTGTCTACCGACGTCCAGCGATCTTCTGGGCGTCTCGTTCTCATGTAATATCATACTCAAAAGGGCTAAAATTGGGTTTCGATTACCGAGGGTTAATACGGCAAATTTCAGGAGGGTAGAGATCGCGAACATTTCAATAGACTAAGTATTCCAAATTACCTTGGGACTGCTTCAGAGACGGATTAATCACAACGTTGACACAGGAAGGCGCTATTTTTCCACTTGGCTTTATTCACTTAGACTACTACCTCGGTTCGAGTGTTCAGCTCTATAAAAAGCACACTGTATTACCGTCACGAAACGGGGACGCATTTTGGTGAACGTAGCTCTACATCAAGATAAATATCTACAGAACAAGGTGCTATACATTAAAAGATGTCGGCTTATTCACATGCGCTTGTATTCGCTTTGGTTTACAAATTGTACTGTTCTTGATGGTTTGACAGTCTGTGGACGGGAAAGTTTGCGAAGGTATAACGCAGACTGAGAACAGATTAACAGATTCAGAGACCTATGCATTCGTATACTCAAGAAAAGCTAATAATAATAATAATAATAATAATAATAATAATAAAAGTAAAATTATTAAAAAGATATGGTATAGCAAACTGGTTAATTCGAAAATTTAAAAAAACTTTCACTTATTGCAGAAACGGTTTAAATGGTTTTGCCACTCATTCAGTGCGGAAACTACGAAGGAATTACTACTTTGGCTCTAGTTAGTCGTAATCAGAATGCGACTAAAATGGTATATATGCGGCCGGCCGGTGTGGCCGAGCAGTTCTAGGCGCTTCAGTCTGGAACCGCGCGACCGCTACGGTCGCAGGTGCGAATCCTGCCTCGGGCATGGACGTGTGTGATGTCCTTAGGTTAGTTACGTTTAAGTAGTTCTCCGTTCTAGGGGACTGATGACCTCAGATGTTAAGTCCCATAGTGCTCAGAGTCATTTGAACCATTTTTTTGATATACATGCTGTTTTGTCGTCCAGTTGTTAGTCGATTAGTGTATCTGACCCATTTTTAAAATTACGAAAATTTAGATCTCTTTTACAATATCAATGTTTCTTTCCTTAAATAACTACAGCATAAGTTCAAAATAGTTCAAATGGCTCTGAGCACTATGGGACTTAACAGCTGCGGCCATCAGTCCCCTAGAACTTAGAACTACTTAAACCTAACTAACCTAAGGACATCACACACATCCATGCCCGAGGCAGGATTCGAACCTGCGACCGTAGCGGTCGCGCGGTTCCGGACTGCGCGCCTAGAACCGCGATACCACCGCGGCCGGCTACAGCATAAGTGGAAAACGCTGCCTCTATTTAATAAATTTATGGCTATGGTGCCCCAAGTGAAGAAAAGTTTGATAGCTTAGCAGTATGTTTGATCAGATCGCTACGAGAGTGTTATTACTCTACCCCGACGCACTACACTGTTAGTAACTTACTTGACTCCTTGCGCCCGTGATACTGGGATAGCGTCTTTGATTGGTAATCAGTATGTCGCCAGTCCCTGTTCGACCCACGCCGCCGCTTACATTTTTAATAAAAAACATCAGTAATGGTGGCCGAAGACTTCCGGCATAAGAAGTAACCCTATTTCTACCAACGGCCTTGTAAAAATGGGCGGAGGAGTGGAGACAGACGTTCAGTGAGGGGCAGGGGAGAGACAATCTGCCCCTGGAAGGCATAAGAATCAGTAATCATCCACGGCATGAGGATGCAGAAGGCATGTATTGTATTCACAGGACATGTGACCTATAATTGAAAAAGTGTCATGATGATCTCTCCATTTGAAAAAGGTTCAGGTCCAGTCCTCCACTCGAATCTCCGGAAAGGGACTGCAAAGGGGGATGTGACCATGAGAAAGAGGTTGAATAACCAACGAAAGGATAACGTTCTCTGTGCCGGGGGTGGAATGTTAGAAGTTTGAACGTGGTAGGAAAGCTAGAAAATCTGAAGTGAAATCTAGATACAGTGGAGGTCAGTGAAGTGAAATGTATAGAAGACAAGGATTTCGGGGTAGATGAGTTTAGGGAAATATCAACAGCAGCAGAAAATGGTATAGCGAGAGTAGGATTCGTTGTGAATGGGAAGATAGTGTACAGAGTGAGTGACTGAACAGTTCAGTGATAGGGTTGTTCTCATCAGAACCGACGGCAAACCAACACCGACAACGATAGTTCAGGTATACATGCCGAAGTCGCAAGCGGAGGATGAAGACTGATAGAGAAAGTATGAGATAGTGTATGACGGGTATTTAACAGGTAATTCAGTACGGAAAGGGTGATGAAAATCTAATAGTCATGGGAGATTGGAATGCGGTTGTTGGGGAAGGAGTAGAAGAAAGGGTTACTGGAGAATATGGGTTTGGTAGTAGGAATGAGAGAGGAGAAAGACTATTTGAATTCTGCAATAAATTTCAGCTAGTAATAGCGAATACTGGGTTAAAGATTCACAAGAGGAGGAGATATCGTTGGAAAAGGCCAGGAGATAAGAAAAGCAGTTACATTCTTTAATCTTGGTCAGGCAGAGATTCAGAAATCAGATACTGGATTGTAAGGCTTACCCAGGAACAGATATAGACTCGGATCACAATTTAGTAGTGATGAAGAGTAGGCTGAAGTTTAAGAGACTAGTCAGGAAGAATCAATATGCAAAGGAGTGGGATACGGAACCAGAAGGAATGACGAGATACTCTTTAACTTCTCTGATGCTATAGATACTACGATAATGAATAGCTCAGTAAGCAGATCAGTTGAAGAGGAGTGAACATCTGTAGAAAAGACGATCACAGAAGTTGGAAAGAAAAAACATAAGTACAAAGTAGGTAACTGCGAAGAAACCCTGGGTAACAGAAGAAATGCTTCAGCTGATCGATGAAAGAAAAAAGAACAAAAATGTTCAGAGAAATTCAAGAATACAAAATACAAGTCGCTGATTAATGAAACAAATAGGAAGTGCAGAGAAGCTAAGACGAAACAGGCGATTGAAAAATGTGAAGAAATCCAAAAAGAAATAATTGTCTGAAAGACAGAATGAGCTCAAAGGAAAATCAAAACAACCTTTGGTAAAAGTAAAAGCAATCGTGGTAACATTGAGAGTGCAATAGGAATTCCACTGTCACATGCAGAGGAGAGAGCGGATGGGTGGAAAGAATACACTGAAAGCCTCTATGAGGGAGAAGATTTGCGGATGGGTGGAATGAGTACATTGAAGTCTTTATAATGGTGAAGACGTATCTGTTGACGTGATAAAAGAAGAAACAGGGGTCAATATAGAACAGATATGGGATACAGTATTAGAATCATAATTTAACATACTTTTAGAAGACTTAAGATCAAATAAGGTAGACGGGATGGGTACCATTCCACTGGAATGTCTAAAACCACTGGGGGAAATGACAAAAAGAGAAACTATCCGCTTTGGTATATAGAATGTATGACACTGGAGATATATCATCAAGCTGTCGGAAAAATATTATCCATGCGTTTCCGAAGATCGATAGAGCCGACAAGTAAGAGAATTACCGTACAATCAACCTAACAGCTCATGAATCCCAGTTGCTGACGAGAATACATGCAGAAAAATGGAAAATAAAATTGGGAATGTATTAGATGACGATCAGTTTGGCTTTAGGAAAGTTAAAGGCTACAGAGAGGCAATTCTGACCTTACGACTGATAATGGAAGCAACGCTAAAGAAAAATCAAGGCACGTTCACAGGATCTGCCGACCGGGAAAAAGCGTTCGCCAATGTAACATGGTGCAAGATGATTGAAAATCTGAGAAAAGTAGGTGTAAGCTATAGGGAAAGACGGCTAACATACAATATGTACAAGTGCCAAAATGGAATAATAAGAGTGGAAGACAATGTACTAGTTCCCGGATTAAAAAGAATGTGAGACAGGGATATAGTCATTCGCCCCTACTGTTTAATCTGTACATCGAAGACGTAATGACGGAAATAAAAGAAAGGTTCAAGAGTGGGATTAAAATTCAAGGTGAAAGAATATTAGTGATAAGATCGCTGATGACATTGCTGTCTTACTGGAAGTGGAGAAGAATTACATGATCTGCTGAATGGAATGAAGTGTCTAATGGGTAAATATGTGGGTTGAGAGTAAATCCAGGAAAGACGAAAGTAGCAAGAAGTAACAACAAGTAGCAGAAATAAGAACAGCAAGAAACGTATCATCAGGATTGGTGATCACGAAGTAGATGAAGCAGAGGAATTCTGCTACCTAGGCAGCAAAATAACACTTCACGGGCGGAACAAGGAGGACATCAAAAGCAGAGCAGCAAAGGCAAAGAGGGCACTCCTGGTCAACAGAAGTCTACTAGTATCAAATATTGGAGGAAAAAGTTCCTGAGGATGTACTTATAGAGCACAGCATTGTATGGATTGAAACATGGAATATGGGAAAACCGAAAAAGAAGAGAATCCAAGCATTTTAGATGTGGTGCTACAGACGAATGCCGAAGGTTAGGTAAGGAATGAGGAGGTTCTCCGGAGAACCGGCGAGGAAAGGAATATATGGAAAAACACTGACAAGAAGAAGGGATCCTTTAAGATGTCAGGGAATAACTTCCATGGTACTACGTGAGGGAGCTAGAGGGCAAAAACTGTTGAGAAAGACACAGACTGGACAGCGTCAAACCAGTCAGAAGACTGACGTATTTGTAAGGAGCAGCTTCGAATCCCCTCCCTGCCAGCCTGCCGTAAATGTTCCGTGTTTGCTCATGGTCGCTTCAGCAGTACCTCAAGAAAGGACGCAGCCAATTGCCTTCCCTTTCCTTGTCTGTCAGGGATCATGCAACGTCTCTAACGACGGCGCGCTGTGCGAGACTCTAGATCCCAGTGTATCTTCCTTGCATTGATATCTAACAAGGGGACCTCACAGACTGGCTCTGCTCGATTTTCTTCAGAGGTATAAGACTTGAAGTGTGGTGCGTGCAAATCAAATTCCTAAAGAAAGTACGATGCAATTCTCTAGTTTTCCGTGTGCTATTAAGCTCATAACATTTCATGTTATGCTACGGAATCGGTTGTAGTTTAATGGGACAGATAATGGCGGTTTAATCCTCTCAGATTTTCACAATAAAGCGCAAGTGCTGTACAACTGTAAAACGTACAGGCAGTGGGAGAAGGCGTGTTACTTGGCGTCATTTCTGTTACAAATAGTGACGGCAACCGTGGATCCTCCATTAGATGTTCGCTGCAGTTACCAAATGAATTTTGACATCTGAAACAAGTCGTCGTTGACTATAGTAAAAGGGGAGAAAAAAAAGAAGGTTAATAATCAGTACGCCGATCAGCGAAATCGCCGTGAGCACTGAGGCAATTATCCCACCGGCGCACCAAGTTGAAGATACCAGTTTGGTAAAACACTGTGTGGTGTTGTGTGAAGTCCGCAACTGCCTGCTGCCCTGGTCCGAGAGGAAACATCGACCCTTTAAGGCCTTTCTTTGAGGGAGCGAATGCGTATGG
Organism: Schistocerca piceifrons; assembly: GCF_021461385.2. NCBI lineage: Eukaryota > Metazoa > Arthropoda > Insecta > Orthoptera > Acrididae > Schistocerca > Schistocerca piceifrons. The sequence continues at coordinate 400,571,657 of NC_060139.1, read as the reverse complement.
TGAGAGACTGGGACTATATATTGCGCGTGCTGTCCCATTTGAGTTGGCGTTAACTTCGGTTTACGGCAATTGCGATATGGGGACGCGGGTTATCATGAAGCGGCAGCACTCCTTGTCGCGCACAATTCCACAGCGGTGGTTTTGGAGAGACATGCTACCCCATACACATTTTTGATTCTCCGACGGATGGCTATTGGTGTTTGTCCTTCGACAGCCTAAAAAGTAATAACAGCACGCTCTTTCTGTTTGGACGCATGTGGCAAAAACATTGCCATAGTTCACGTTTCCGCATTTACCGCACAATTTCTAAAAGACACGAACGCCACACTATTCCCTTCCCTACATGTCGGTGATTATATACTCGCATCGGGATCGCGCTACATTGCATATACGCTGCAGTAACACCCTCAAACGGAAATTTTCGATCGCCCCTTACTTATTAAAATGAGATCTCCTGACATACATATGGCCAAAGTGAAAGAAGTGTGCAACAATCCGATGAGGAATAAAAATAGGAATGTCGTAGAACAAGAGTATAAATACTTTAAGTGGCACAAAATCTGGAAGAATATCCACGACCCGCTATTACCCTCCAACATAAGGGTAGAGTAGTATTAAGCTGTCTACAGAAAAATTCTTATGATCTCAAGACTACACTCGATTCATATGGCAGATGCAATCTCACTGACAATGAAGAACATCAGTCTGTATGCATTAATGCAGACAGCGTAGGGGTGTCCGTTAGAAAAAAAATTAGCAAGTGCCCAAAGCACTTCGTCCAACGTGATAACACAGACGAACGTTCGACACCCAGATGAGGAACCTTTCCCGAACACGAAGAAAAATGCCGGGTACAGGTTAGAGCGCATTTCTACATAGTGTCAAAAAGGCACAGGAGCGAAGAAGATTTCTGGCAGCACACGGATACTCAACACCAAAAGCTAAAAAAATTAGCATTTATTATGAGAAATATAATAATTATTAATTTGTCGAAGTTCGTTGTGTTACGTCGTCATGTACAGTGGCTCAGTGGCAAATCGGCATCGTAGTTCGTAGTATTAGGTCAGGGGACTGTCAGCCTTTTGTAATAAAAAAAGGGCTGTGTCAAGTTCTCATCGATGGAGTAAAAGAGATGTCATGCGACATCCACTCAGAAAGAACGGCACGGAAACAGATTTAAGAAAACCTGAACTGTGGTAAAGCGCCAGAGTACATATACAAAGGTCTCAGGTCCGATTCCTAGTCTATCCCATGATTTTTACCTATCACTTATCACTTCTTTCGCTTCTGACAGAGTTTGTTGAGGTGAAAAATGCCGAGTTGCACCGTGGTTCCGAATTCACGCTGGCTGTGTCAGCTCAAAAGTCTGAAGCTGGTAACAGCGTAACATCTCCAGCAAGACCATGTCTAGTAGCATGCCTGTGATGTTCAAAATAATCTTCGGATTGATGACTTCTTTACGCGTTATTCTTCGAAATAATTGTAATGTGTATTCTTCACAACTGTCACCTAAGAAATTACTTTATGAACAATTTCTTACAGATTTCCACACTGAAGGCTGAAATATGAATGTGACGTAAAGAAAAAGTACGTAATTGTTTATAGAATGAGTTTTTCTGTTAAGTGATGTGATTATGTGTTAGACGTCCAATCTAAAAAAAAGTCTGCATCTAATGGGACTTTAAACAGCGACATCGTGATAACGGGGTTGTAACAGCGACGTCTTTTTCTAACTTTTATTCGAATTAAATATTCATTAATAAATAGACATGTCAGTTAATAAATATTGAAGTGAATAATAACTTTGCAATCAAAATGGTTTTAATTCCTAATCGTCTGGAAACACGAGGATTCCTAACGGATTAAAATTTAGTACAAAATTGGAAAACATCAGATACCATTTAAAATAGCCTTTTATTTCTAGTGACAGCTGAAATACCAGCATTAAGAACGCAAGTATGACACTACTTCAAATATTTATTTTTTTAACAATCGTTTTTTCGTGTTACTTTCCTCTTAAAATTGTGATTCATGTCGATATTTCTTAACTAAGATCCAGTTTGATAACACTTATGAAGTCTAATAAATAAAATTTGTGCCTAGTGGGAATCAAGCTAGGGGCCTCGTGATTATGAGGCTAAAAAGCTACGCTCTCGACTGGTGCAATGTTGTTAGGTTGGTCGACATATTTTCTACTTAACAGCTCGGAATCTCCAAATTTTCGAACTCAATTTTGCTGGGTAGTTGTTCGAATTGCATCGTACGTTTTCAGGAAGTTGATAACCGGGCGCTAATCTTCATGTCCTGAAGTGTGAAGAAAATCGAAGAGGGACCAATCTCTAAGTGGCTGGCTCTTACTTGAGGCAGTTCAGTCAATGTTATTCACCAAGTGTCGAAATAAAGGGACGAAGGCGTAACTATTTACGTCTGACAGCAATAACGGGCAAACAGATGATTTTGATAGTATTTGTACGTACCTAAAGTTAACATTGATTACTACTGACTGATATGAGAAACAAAATTGGAGGAAAAAAGGTCCTATGAACATGTGTCCGGAAATGCATCGTTGCCACGGTAGAGGGCGCTGACGAATGAAAGTTCCTCTGACCACTTGCCGAGTGTTCCTCGTGTGTTGCATGCTGTGTGATTGACGCAGAGTACTGTACGCAGCAGAATGGCCTAGTATTCACGTCGGGAACAAGCCGAGATGGTGTTTGTGTACGGCCAAGCAGATGGAAACTATGGAGAGACAGAACCTGCTCCTCCAAATCTGGTGAACGTACGGTCCGCCTCCACCCCTCCCGCACGTCTGTCTGTCTGGGAGGACCCATGATCATGATCACACAAACGCCCAAAAAGGGCTTGAAATGTTGTGTGATGTGCCTGGTGTCTGTGAGGGTACTTTTTTTGGTATAGCCGTGCTGTTTCTCCACCGTTTCCGTCTGCTTGGCCGTACACAAACACCATCTCGGCTTTTTCACCATATGAATACCGGACCATTCGGCTGCCTATAGTACGCTGCTTCAATCTCTAACTTTCTGCGTGGTGTCTGTTTGTTCTAAGTCGTGTATCCCTACCACTTTCGCGCAACGACGCTCTGAGCGTGTTTTTTAGGGAATTGACTAGTTTGAACCTGGGACCTGTTGCTGGTAAGGAGACGCCAGACCACACATGACATGTAGAGTTCAGAAGAGTTCAGTGAGACTAGCGATGATATAATCAAATACTTAATGATTTCAGCGTCAGCTCCACTGCACTCCCTGTAAAAGAATCTTAATACTAACTAAATTTAGTGGAAGGGGTTCAAGGCTCCCTATTTTTAGTTAGCTGGTAAAATAACGTCGAAAAAGCAGTTAAGTTTACAACTGGAATTTTTATTCTACTCACAAAACATTGTTTATAAATTGCACTATTGATAAAAGGAAATGTTTTAATAAAGGATGATAAAAACGAACTGCGTTCAACAAAAATGCGAACTAATATTCCCTGAATGGGTTTCCAAGTTCTATAATTGATCGAAGGATGACCTATGCCATATCACATCTATAATCTAGGTTTAAATTAAGTTTCATAAACGAGAAAACTATCAAAAATGGTCTACAGTGACCCTCAATTGTCTTTAATTACTTATTTAACTTGTCGTAAATTACAGTGGCTGATGTGGCTTCTCAATAATTATATAACAGAAAAATCATCGCGTTTCAGATTTTAACTTAAAGTAGCACATGTGAATACCACGAAGTTTAATTGACGATCGACATTAGTATTACGTAAAAACAGATGTAACAGATGAGACTTCTGCAGTTATGAGGGAAGGTTTATGGGCTCTTATGCGGCATCGCGTGCGTTCATTACCTTGTCGGTGTTTAGGCAGCGTCAGGGATGGCAGGCGACGCAGCTCGCCGTCTCGGTAGCAACTCTCTTGAACTTATTCTTACTAGTGTTTACCGAAGTTGGTTTAAGAAAGAGGTATCTGGCTGTGTTTTCAACTGACCAGTCAGCGTCTCAATGTTAACCTTAAGCTCCGCCTACAAAAATTCTGTCTATCCAATGAGAAACATTATACTTTTCGTGGTGCGGCAATGTTTTTAATGTTTGCTACGTAACAGAGACGCTTATAGTCCCACGCTAAAACTTGCGGCTGGTGTGGCCCTTTTAGTGTTATCGTAAGATCTATGCTGTTCTTCTGGAGGGCTCTGTCTTTTAACATGGGCTGAGGGTGGACCTCCCAGCGGTCCTCCATTGTCCCGCTCTTATCATAGCGCCTTCTAGCTTTAACACGGCTCTGCTCTCGGCTTCTGTTCTCGTTTCTCCCCTCGGAACTGCGTCTGTTTCACGGTGGGAAGGTATGACATGCATTTAGGCGTTCTTGTGTTAGTCTGTGGTATTCCATTTGCTCACTCGTTTATCGTATTACTTTGGTTAATTTAATGTCAGGATTTATTTGGAGCTATGTGACATATTGCCGGATTTGCTATCATGTCAGGGTTTTCATGGAAGATGTTGGATTTGCCTGACACCTTACAAATCACACAGCCTATAACTCACGAGCAACACTCGGTAAGTGGTCAGAGGAACTTTCATTCGTCAGTGCCATCTACCGTGCATTTCCGCGTACATGTTCTTAGGACATCTTTTCCTCCGTTTTCAGTGAGGAACCGTCCCTGCAGTTTGCCAGTTTTATTAATGTTCACCCTGTATGAATATTCCCACTGTACCAAAGATTGTTTTCGTGACAGTGTGCTAGAAGAGGTGGAAATTCACAGTCAAATATTGAGCACGTTGTCATTGCTTTGTTTATCAAACTTCAGCGTGCTTGGGAAGCAGGCTTCCGCATTGAGACAAATATTTGCCGTACGTCAGCGCACACTGGCTTTCACACGGGCGTTGTCATCACGAGGGCTTTCAATACGCGCAACTGCTGAGCGATTGATTGCAACATCCATTGCCCATCAACACTGCATAAATACGATCGACCATAGCTGCAATTCATTTGGAAGAGATATAGCTACAAGCCGCCTTGCAATTTGTGGTGTCAATATTTATGGCTTCCATAAGCCGAACGACAACGACGAGGCAGCGTGACGTATTTGGAAACACTAATTTTTCGAAGTCACTCATTTAACGTTACTCAGATTTTTTATTTCGTTCTATGGTTTAATGTTATCCACAGATAAATGAGCTGCACCGTACTCGGACCCAATCCATTTGTGACGGTTTCCTAAATCGCCCATGTCGAATACCGCCATGATTGCTCAAACGAGAATATGGCGATTGCTTTATCTGTCTTTCCTCGGCTGAGTCAGTGATCTGTTTCCAAAGAGCTTAACGTCGAAGAGATGTTATAGGCCTACGCTGAGACAAACATTCCTTTCGTCCATGTCTTTAACATCAATAAATTACAAAAGTTAACCTTTTCATGTCTTAAGGACAACCACTACTACAGCGTCAGTAACAATTTTCTATCTAGAAATCTAGCATCACAAAGTTTATACAATTATTACCTGTTTCGGATTACAAACCAGTCATCTATTCACCTGCCCTCGTTATAATGAAACTTGTTCGTTTAGGAAACGGGGGATCTTTAAACGTCAAAGGAAATGATGATCTGGAATGGAACAAGAGTAAATCTGAGAAGGGATTGTTTAAAATCCGACACCGATGATATCTGAATAAATTTTGCGATCCCGTACTGCTAAATAAATACGTACAACAAATTACGTTCCTGTTGGGCATAAAACGGAAACAACTGCAACATTGGTCATAAACGTTTATTGCTTTAGTAATTCATTTTAAAATATAATCTACTTCGATGCTCACATATTTGTCAAATCGGCAACTACTATTTTTTTAATCTTGTGGTATGTATCTGCTGAAGTACATTGGCCGTTTTAATAAATAATGTCCGCCAATATTGTACCAGTACTCACACTAAAATTTAATTTGTTTCGATGTTTATCTAGCGCGGAGTACAAACGTGGGACCCCGTCGGTCGTGCAACCGTTACGTTCCGCGTACAACGAATTCATAGACAACACTGAACTGAAATTTTGTTTACTTCTAATTAAATAGCAGGCTGATGTCGTACAGAGTCCTACTCGTTGCCAAAAGGAAGTATCATGAAATATTTGAAGAGGGATAATAACTTTTGTGATTACTTTTTGGAATGCTTTTGTTGCTTTGGCTGTTAAAAATACAGCTTTAGCTACGGACTATGGCCTCGAAGGTATCGTTATGTAAGGAAGGTTGTAGGAACACGTTACAGAGTGGCTATCAAAGGTCTTATGAGAAAATCGATTATTTCTACCATTAGGGATGAATATCTTAGAATGACTTTGTACGCTGTTAGAAACACTAATATGTTTCATGCTAACAGCACAGTTCTGATTATTAATCGCGAAAAAGAGAAACTCTGTTGTATAATTTCATTGTAAAATAAATTAGATAAGTTACTCTTTATCAGTTACTCTTTATTTACTCTTTATCAGTCAAGAAATACTGTCTTAGTGTAGTTCCTCCTGTACGCTTAGCCATACTAGGAAATATTATAAAGATGTTTTTCGAATGATAAATACTCTTAATTAATGGTAGCTGAGCTCTAAATTGAATTACCTCAAGAAATACAGTAACCAGACATTTTGTGTACATCTTGAATAATAACGTTTGGTTGCTCTTGTAAATAATTTACTTAACAACCGGTTTCGTAGCCTATTAGCCACATCATCAGGTGTCATTAAATAAATTATTTACAGGAGCAACCTAGCGGCTATTATTCAAGATGTCTGCGGTTGTCGGTCATGCAAGACAGAGTGAAACTTTTTTTGTACAGCTTTATTTATGCCAGCACGCCTTTCTTCTTTTCATCAATCTTCGATGTCTGTAATACATTTATGTCTTCGTCAGTGCATCGTTTTATCTTCTGAACTTTGAACTCTACAGCCGTCCAGTGGAAAATATTAATTATAATAACTACAGTGTTTCCCGAGTTGTGAGGATCCACAAGTTAGAGAATAGAACCCACCAATAATTAAACGTAAATATACAACTCGGAAAACACGTTGATTGAACGAATTGTTATTTTCCACAGGGCAGCTGCAAAATTCAAAATACAGCCGATAAAAACCTTGTACTGAAGATATAACGCCATTACGCCAACTGAAGATGAGCGAAAGCCCGAAACGCATTTTGGCATAAATAAATCATAAAAGTTGGCCTATTGCGAATGTTATATTACGAGAGTCAAGACTGCAGTTCCCAAATAAGCTTTCTTAACATCTCGTGTCAATATGATGTTCCTCCGTCCTCTATAAGGCACCACAGCTGAAACGGCAAAAGCTCTTTGAAGACTAATGAAAGATAATTTGCTGAAGAATGGTTAGAGAAAGACCATATAAGTTATGAAGGCGACAGACTATGTTCAAAAATTAATACTGCCCATTATTTTTCATAAAGTATCTTAAATTTGGTAAAGAAGGACAATGAGGTTTACCAAATTGTGAAGAGGGTCCGGGATGTCGGTGGTGTTCAGTTCCTTATTGGTTACCTATCATTACTTCCGACGCACAGCACACGCTGTGTGGGTTGGCCCTGCGTTCCCTGAATTGTCTATGATGCCACCCGACCGTAATTAGAGATTTCAGTTCTTAGGAGAGCGATTCAAAATTGCAGAAGCAAGATCTCTAATGGACGAACTATATTGTCGAGATGAAGCTGTAATAAGCCCGATGTTTGGTTAGAACAATGCTTTACTAAATATTTTTTTTTTAAATTTAACTACCCTGCAGCTATCCAAATATTTTTCGGAAGATATTCGCTGAACGGCGAATTCTTCGGGTATCCGCTGCACTGAGTATATCTACACTACCCATTGGTGACGCATATACTATGCCGCGAGGGTGTAGGCAACGTGACATATGGAAGTTTGGATGAGTCCGGCAAGCGTGTTCGGTTAGCCTAATGGCAAGGCGACTGCCCGCGATAAGAGTAAAATCCGAATTCAAGTCCCGGTCAGGCACAAATTTTCGCATGTGAGTGCAGGCTTTCTAGGCGAATTTCATCGCCTGAAGATGATGGAGAAGCATTCCATCGAAACGTTGCTACGAGTTGACGACGCTACTCGGCTGACAACCCGTGAAGACTTCATATATGAAATTTTCACATGTCACCGGCGGGTAGTATAGCTATACCCAATAAAGCGGATGCCGGGAGAATTCGCAATTCAGCAAATACATTTCGAAAAATGCCTTACTAGACAGTAGTGTGCCGTTGTCATCCTCCGACCTCTGAACTGATTTACCCATCGAACAGGGGGATCTACAGATTGACGTGCACCGGGCAATTTCTGCTTTAATATTACCAGGGCTAAAATAAGCGATAGCAGATAAAAAATCCTACCACCGACCATGGATCGAACCCAAGACCTATGTATCTGTATCTAGTATTTTACTTACTTTTGTTTTCAGATGCATCAAACATCCCTTAAAATCAAAAGTTATTGATATATTGTTATACCGTATTATCACTCATTACTTTACATCACGGTTATTAAACATCTGTTTGGTCGTGATGGCATGCTGTACGTGAGTGCACAATGTGAACAAGCTATTACATGCAGCCGTGCTCCGCAGCAACCAAGGGATCAAGCTGCAGATATCACTCACTTTACTAGTATGATTCAGTCAGATCATTACGCCGTAAGTAATGGAGAAGAAATAGAAGAAGAAACACGAATAAGATGAAACATACAAGATGTGGAAATGAAGAGATAGAACGAGCAGTATAAAAATAAAAGAAAGGAAAGAAGAAAGGGAAATAATAAGGAGAAAGACTGACGGAGCATCCGTCCCATTCTTCTCCCGCCTCCTCCCTCCCTCTTTTACCATGATTAGTGCTTCAGGTACGTTTACGTAGAAGTATTGATATTTATCCTGTGAATGTGTTGCGGTACAAATACTACCATGTCACCTTCGTCGTCATCACAACACGGCATATCTTACGATGAATTGTATTTCATTCGACAGTATCTGCTGAGGAAGATTGCAGAGTCTTCGACGATCTAATAACGAAGTATCCTGCTGAACTCAATGTGGACGTTAGCTGAGCCGTCAGTGTGTCACATTGCCGCGCAGAAGAGCATAGGTTTGAGGAAGTTTGTGGGAGGACTGGAGCAGAGAGCATCTCGCTTCGCGGTGGTAACTCAGGAGCCACTCTAAGGGCGATCAGCGCCTCCGATTTGAGAGAGTGGAGACTAACGGACAATACGCCTGCCACAATCGATACAGTAACGTCTTTGGCAAGGGATGACTGAGCGGTCGGTCAGCAGCGCGGTATCCCTGAAACCTAATCACGGCATTGTTTCTCATGCTGTAATGAATTTTTGGTTATTGTGATCTGTCTTTGCTTCTTTTGTAAATGTAAACCATTGTCACGTAAAAGTTTGTAAATATTTCTGTTTAACATAAATGCGCCACAGTATTTGAAATATTGAATGTTAAATTTCTTGTAAAATGCTACTCCCAGAGAAATTATACGACGAGCGTTCAATATGTTGGTTGGTTGGTTGGTTGATTGTTTGGTGGAGAGACCAAACAGGGAGGTCTTCGGTCCCATCGGATAAGGGAAGGATGGGGAAGAAAGACGGCTGTGTCCTTTCAAAAGAACCATCCCGGCATTTGCCCGAAGTGATTTAGGGAAATCATGAAAAACCTAATCAGGATAACCGGACGTTCAGTAAGTTCAAATGGTTCAAATGACTCTGAGCACTATAGACTTAACTTCTGAGGTCATCAATCCCCTATAACTTAGAACTACTTAAACCTAACTAAGCTAAGGACATCACACACACCCATGCCCGAGGCAGGATTCGAACCTGCGACCGTAGCGGTCGCGTGGTTCCAGACTGTAGCGCCTAGAACCGCTCGGCCACCCCCGCCGGCCGTTCAATAAGTAATGCAACACATTTTTTCTCGGGAAATTTCGGTTGAGAAAATATGGAATTTGCTGTGGGACGTCGTTGAGTATTCCCACTTCAGCCCCTAAAATTTCATGAAGATTCGATAGGTGGCGACGCTGTACGTGGCCTTCAAGTGGCATCTTAATGGAGGTGTCTTCCTAATAGAGCGCTGTCATTGAGTTTATTTTGGTGGAAATCAGAGCATGCCGAATGTCTGATCGATCTTCCGCGTGCCCACGGCAGTACACAGCTGTGACTCCTGCAATGTTGGTAGGTGCGAACACGTTCATAGGAGGAGGTCGCTGGATCGCAATCAAACAACTGGCTGTACAATTAGATGTCTCTGTTGGTAGTGCTCACACTTACCTGCCTCATCCATTCTAAAGCCTAAATCTCGCACCTTCCGACTCCCATCTGTTTGGCCCAATGACATACGCACTCCGCGGGAAGCTGTACGTGATTGATAGGGAAGTGAAAGATGTAGCATGACGTTGGCTCCGACGTCGAGTAATAGAGTGGTACCATACAGGGATACAAGCCTTCCAGTAAGGTGGCATAAGGCTGTCGCAGAGAACGGAGATTACGTTAAAAATAGCTTTTTCTAGCCACAAGCGTGGGACTAATATAGTGTATTGGAATCCTCAGTAAGACCAACCTGCTTTCAGAAAAAAATATGTTGCATCACTTATTGAATGCCCGTCGTATTTATGTAGTGGAAGAGAGAGATCACGACTGGGACAGTTGGAGGAAGAAAGACGCCAGGTTATGTTCCATGTTGGTTGGAAGGAACACCAACAACAACTGAATGGAGATGTGGATTTTTAACGGCTAAAATTCGCGTAAAAGTGATGTTCCCTTTGCGTGATGTCAAGTGGTGAAAATTTCAAAAATGGTTCAAATGGCTCTGAGCACTATGAGACTTAACATCTGAGGTCATCAGTCCCGCAGAACTTAGAACTACTTAAACCTAACTAACCTAAGGACGCCTCACACATCCATGCCCGAGGCAGGATTCGAACCTGCGACCGTAGCGGTGGCGCGGTTCCGGCCGGCGGTGAAAATTTGTTGAGCCTGATAAAAACTTATAATCCGCACACTGATGAACAAAAGCGAAATTAATTAGCGAAATACATTGTTCAGACAGCGATTAAATTTAGTTTACATAAAAAATTTTAAATAGTGAGCAGTGAGAAAAGAAATTACATTAGCAGTTGTAGATAATGAGTCAAAGTCTGATTTCACAGGCAGGTTTAGAGCCTTTGTAATCACTTACCAGAGCTTTAATCATGATTGGCGACAAATCATAACGAAGTTTAATCGACATTGAAGCAAATACCCCAACGGCTCCATAGCCATACTTGTTGACACGACGTTTCCGAGACGGGCAAGTGCGCACGCACCGGTTTGAACTCGCCGTGTGCTGGCCAACCTGGATGTGGTTTTAGACGGTTTGCCAAGTCCGATTACGTAACTAGGTAAACACCGGGCTGGAACCCAAGACCCGCCTCAGTTACACGATTCGCATACATTTGGAAAACTTGCACACACTTTCCACGTGAATAACATTCTTGGGTACACAGTTGGCGTACATACTTTCCGTCCCGAGGAGTAACGGGGCGGCGAGAGGAAGCGCATCCGGCCACCCCTTAAATTAACCATACCATCTCCGTTAAGAACCAGGCTGAACCTGCGGAGACGTGGGACAATGGCGCAAGGAAAGAAAAAAGACTAAGCAGATACCCAATTCCACCAATATCACACACATCCGTAGCTTTGTAAACATAGACGATAAAAAGCTGTTCGGAGCATCAAGTTGACAAAAGCAAAGAGCAGTTTATCAGAGAGTGTCAAGAATGTGTTTACACTAGTTTAAAAATGGATATAGTTAATTTTTCAGAGATAGTCATGAAGTGCTAAACGTTTAGCAGTTTATGTATGAGCATTATCAACGATTTCTTAAGATATGGTTCACTGATTGCTGAAAACCGAGGCTGTGTTCCGTCACATAGATGACTCATCCTCGAGACTATACTCGACTCTTTTTTTTATCTTTAGTCTTGTCATCAAAATTTTACGTTCTACTCCAATAGACACCAGGACATATAATAGCACAGCTTGCTACAGTTACGTCTGAGGAAGCAAATGCACTTCCATTAAATCTTTATGCAGTTCTACAGGATTTCGTTATTGCACTAGCATTAACATATTTCAGAACAAAAATGTGGCTGTGATGTAATTCTCATGAATTCGTCGCTCTCGATGTTCAAAGATCGTTACGAATACTTTATCTATATCTGATAGATTAATTATGACAAAGCTTTTTAATTATTTAACCTAAACTGTTCCGATGTAGCATTCCGTTTTGCCTACAACATACAATTATTTGAAATTTCCTGCCTCTTTTCACATACTCCTTATACATATCTAGTTAACTAAGTTAGGTATGTGATTCAAGTTTTAGCTTTTAGTTCCCGTTTCTAGAAATTATGCCTAACGCTGCTAACATTTATTTACAGTCACAGACATAACACTTTAATTAATATCAATTAACCTAGACAATATCTGATAACAAATTCGTATTCCTCAGAGCAAATTTTATCGTTACATACTGATATACATACTATTTTATTTTATTTCTATTTTGATAATATTGTGAATATTTTTAAAATGTTTTTATCCCATCACATTTGTATCAATAGGATTGAGTCAGTATATTATAAACAACGGATACACTGTAAGAGACTCTTTGTATTATGAATCATTGACTTACAGAGAAAATTAAACTTTGACCTGAATTAGCACCATATGCACGGTGTTTCAAAAATACTATTACAAAACTTTGGAGACGTGTTCCCTACACCAAACCAAAAAAATTCCTATAAACATCTGTCCGAAAATCATTCAAGTTATTAACGGAAGTTGACATTCAACGGCTTTCTAGATGCAACCCAACAACATCACTTATCTATGCACCCGTTTTAGTCATTGTATCTTAGATTGCATTATGTTGTCAAGGAGGCACTTATATTTGTCATCTTCAACGTCTTCAACGTTTCTGTTGTGTACTACAGGTAGCGAGTGAACTGGAAGTTCTCCGTTTGAATAAGGCAGAAAAATTATTTCATGAGAAGGTGGATATATATATATATATATATATATATATATATATATATATATATATATATACGGCCGCGCGAATGGTAATGGAGACGAGGCTGTACGGCTGTATCACATGGCGTTTTCGGACCGAAGAAAGCCGAGTCATCCAACCTTTGATGCTGTGTATGGTCACGTTGCCGGACGGAATCCGTCCACTACAGACTATTGATCGAGGAAGACCACGTGTTGCTCGTACGCCTGACCGAGAAGGCCACGTTCGACTCGTACGGGCTGTCAAAGAAGAACCAGGTCTCAGTGCAAGACATGTGGTCCTGGCTTGTGGTACATCTCCACGTTCAACATAGAGGATACTTCACGACCAACTCACGTATCATCCTCAATGTGCGCAGGGCCTTACGCCTGCCGATCACCCACCACTGAAGAACTTTTGCCGATCGTTTGTGGAACAAACCGCTAATCCGTCTTGTGTCTCTTTAGTTTTATTTACAGACGATGCAACCCTTGGAAATGATGGAATAACAGATTTCAACAACCAACGCATACGGACCGACAGCAATGCTCCTGCTATGGTACGGGTTACACATCAGCATATTAATGTGTGGGCTGGAATTGTAAGTGACTGTCTGGTAGGGCCACACGTTCTCCCAGCACGTATTACAGGTGTTGTCTACAGGGATTTTATTCAGAACACCTCCAAGATGTGCCGGAAGGTGTGCCCCAGCAAATAAAAACAAACACGTGGTTTATGCACGATGGAGCTATAGCACATTTCAGTCTGAGTGCTTGAGGTGCACTGGCTGGCGTCTACAATGACAGGTAGAGAAGGACCAGTTCCATGATCTGCACGTTCTCCCGACCTTAGTCCTTTGGATTATTGTCTCTGGTGGCTCGTTAAACAATTTGGCCTGTGCAGCAGACCACCTGGATGCTGAAATTTTTCATTCACTTGGAAGCCAGTGAAACCATTCAAAACCATCAGGGAGTATTTGGAAGGGTACGAAAGTCCATGATTCGACGAGTACATGCATCTTTAGAAATAAGAGGAAGATATTTCGAACATTTATTATGAGTTCATGTGTTGATGAGCTCCAATCACGTAAACTGTAAAATTTCATTAGTAAGTAGTAGTTTTTATATGGACTTACTTTTTGTTTTGGTGTAAAGAAGCTATCCCTGAAATTTGTAAAAGTATTTTCGAAACACGCTTTATAATAGAAAGGGACTCATGAACCATTTTATCATAATTACGAGTAACTAATTTGGCGCTCTAATAACGACTTCACGAGCCACTACGTTACGCTGCTTCAGCTGATGGTGGGCAGTGAGTGTAATGGATAGAGAATGTGTGGAGTACTTGTTACTTATGTAAACGTAATTTTATGGTAGACACAAAGGTTTCGGTGGATTTTGATTTTCTACCATTGTCTGTGATGATATGTTTTTGATCTGCAAAGGATAGATAAATACAAGACAAAAAAAAAATTCATTAAATTTATTCATTGTCAACAACAAAAATGCTCAAACCCTTGAGAGCAGCCGTCGACCACCTACAGAACCCAGATGTATAAAAGATTAATGTATCTACGAAAGCTTTCGGTTTATATTTACATTCGCTACTGAACATTATTTGGATCGCAGTGTCAATAGTCTTAATTCGTCAGCTATCGGTGCACTATGGCTGTTACTCGTATTTGTCTTAAAATAGACTCTTTTAGACAGACGTTACCGTGAACACACAAGGGCGAGGCACTGCCCATTCTTTTGACATAGGATGTTGGGATATTGCTCTCCCTTTCCGTCAGTACGCAGCTGAGAACATGAGGCGTTACACGATCGCTGCTGACAATCGACGTTCTCCACACCAGGGCTCCTTCACTGGTTCTACGCGGAGTCTCTGAATGCCGACCCGACCCATGACTTTTACTTCGCACGTTGCCACTGCCGTGGAAGCGCAGAATTTTATGCATCAAAGGACGTGTAAAGGTTGAATTTCTGGAAGCAAAACTTACTTGGGACGTAAGGTAAGCAGTCTAACAGACGATGCGCGTGAATACGATAAAAGCGAAGGCTGCCGTTGCATTGCTGTAAAAAAGGTTACAGCGTAATTTTCGACAAATGCAATCTGTATTCGTTTGTTTGTTTGTAATGTAAACAAATCTACAGTTTTATTCCGATTTTGATGAAATTCTGCACACTTTACCTTGGAGACAAGAGGAAGACCACTGTCTACATAAGATTTCATAATGTGACTTGAAACATATGTATGTAATATATAAAGGGGATAGGCTGTTATCAAAAACTCCGAAAGTTCTTGGTCGATTTATTTCAGATTTCTACATTCAAATGAAACAACTAAGAAAATTAATGAAAAACTAAGTGCCTAACAAACGAAATATATCGTGCCAAACGCTGTGTGGCACATGTTAAAAATCCCAGTCAACGCAGCTAGTGAGACATAAAATTTACGTACGGTACTTTATAAAGCACACAAAACTACTTTATAATTAATGTAATATTGCAGGTTCTCCATGAAACTGCAAACAGAAAAAAGGAGGAGGTAAATGGTGAAATCTGAATACTTTCTGAACGAAATTTATTGCAAATTGTTCACAACGGGTCTTTTTAAGCTCTTCAATTTACGATATTTTCAGAATGTCATAGCCTTAGATGTGGAAGACGAGTATGTGGACCGAGAACAGCGCTAGTAACGTTGAAATACTTTAAATTAACATTTTTATATTAAATACTTTCCAACTAATCGATCAACCAAAGTAATGAGTGTAATATAATATGCAGTAGAAAGTGAACACAGGTATATACAATTTTTTCGTGTGATTGTATTAAGAGAAGTGATCGTGAGTTTTACAGAAACGATGACTAAGGAGACGACTACCATGTCCTTAGCAACAAATAAACTCGGAAGACAGATATTTCATAATTGTCTCAGAAATATGATACAGCAGATATCTCCTTCAACTAGTGTCAAATGAAAGTGGCCCTTGAGACTTCCCTAAAATAAAGAAACGATGATAAATTTTTGAGACAGAATGAAAGGAGAATCGTAAAATCACAGACTAAAATATTTAATGTCAGACGGTGGCAAGATTCCAGAACATAATCTGCTGTAGAAAGTAATAAAAATCTGTATGAATTTGCGACGTCTGACACGTGTGAACATATATTGCCTCAGACAAGCTTTTTAGGTTTTTTTTGTCATGGAAGAACGTAAAGAGGTAGATTTGGTTCTGTCCGGATTTCCGAAGGGACTTGGCATTTTATCACAGTGCCGTACACTATATACACAAGAACCGCAGCAATTTACCAAATGAGAGACGGAATCCAACGAGGAAATGCAGTTTAGTCTTTTCTTTAATTACTGGCTCAGAATTTACGGACAGGAATATACAGGGTGTCTCAAGTGCGACCGATACTAGGGAGTCTGATTCCGATAGGTACATGTGCTGCGGCCAGTTCTGGTACAATGAATGGTGGAAAATTGGTTTTAGCGGAGTTTGCGGAGGTTTCGGAAAGAAGTCTGACAAAGTCGTTATACCTTTTAGCACTTCAGACTTAAATATTTTTAAATTGATGTACATATCATGTCTGCAGCATGCGTAGAGCTGGGCTCAGCAAAAACTATGGTTAAGTAGTTTCAGCTACACTACGTCGACGTGGAGTTGGAGACACGCTGGGGAGATTGGCGAACGAATCTGCAAATAAACACGGCGGCTTTCAATGGACTTAAGGACACCAACAAGAAATCTGCCACAGCCCTTTAGCAACATACTACCACGCGACAAAACACAAACAAAGCGAGTTTAGTTTCAACAGACATTTCAACACACCATTTGAAAACCAAGAATACATGCTAATCTTTTCTATAAAACCATAAAATACAATTAGAATCACAATATAACATTCATACATAAACTTGTGGATGTTGCGAATAGTTGTGAGTACAGCTGAACGACTAAAAAGCTGAGAAGCGGCAGGCAGTTGAAGTTACAACTGTGCAAACACTAGCGCAGTTTGCCGGAAACAAACGTACCCGCAGTTACGCGATAGCTCTCCAGCGGCCGTTCTTCTGACATTGCTAGACGGACCGGCTGGCTCTCTCGTACCTTCAGCGAGATAATGTTTGCCGCTGTCGGTAAACATTCCTCTTGCGGCCAATGTCGGATTAAAGTGCTCCGCGGAACAAGTGCTTGCAACAACAAAAAAGGGGGAAGGAGGAGCAGAAGGAGCAGTTTAAACGCGGACGTGGTGCAACTTGCGCACACCGCAACGCTGCGCGCGCGTCCAGCGTCGCCGCCGTGACGGGGAGAAGCTTAAATAAGGAGCTCCTTGTTGTACGTCGCACACGTCGAAATCACATCAGCAACTTCCAGAAACTAAACTATACACGAGTACCAAGAGCGAGACATAAGTTGTTCAGCTTTCGCGTAAAGCGTGTCTTCTTTAAAATCCCATTGCCGTTTAATGAAAAAAATACGAGCTTACGGAGTATCGGAGCAGACTTGCGATTGGATTCAAGACTTTCTTGCAGATAGAACTCAACACGTCGCTCTTATCGGAACAAAAGCGACAGAAGTAAAGGTAATATCCGGAGTACCACAGGGAAGTGTGATAGGGCCGTTGCTCTTTAGAATATATATAAATGATATAGTAGAAAGCGTCGGATGCTCTTTCAGACTGTTCTCAGATGACGCAGTTGTCTATACCAAAGTAGAAACGCCAGAAGATACTAAGAATTTGTAGAACGATCTGCAGAGAATTGATGAATGGTGCAGGCTCTGGAAGTTGACCCTGAACGTAAATAAGTGTAACATATTGCGCATACATAGAAAAGGAAACCCATTACTGTACAGCTACACTATTGATGACAAACATCTGGAGACACCGTCTGCCGTAAAATATCTAGGCGTAACTATCCAGAGCGACCTTAAGTCGAATGACCACAGAAAACAGATAGTGGGAAAAGCACACGCCAGACTCAGATTCTTCGGAAGAATCTTAGGGAAATGTAACTCATCCACTAAAGAAGTGGCTTATAAGGCGCTTGTTCACCACGATTCTTGAGTATCGTTCATCTATCTGGAATCCCTATCAGATAGGACTGATTGAGGAGATAGAGAAGATCCAACGAAGAGCTGCGCGTTTCGTCACGGGATCGTTTAGCTGGCGAGAGAACGGTACGGAGACGCTAAACGCTTTCCACTGGGAGACGTAACAAGAGAGGCGTTGTGCATCATGGAGGGATTTACTATTGAAATTTTGGGCAGCACTTTTCTGGCGGAGTCGGACAACATATTACTTCCCCTCACATACACGTCGCGTATGGATCACGAGGAGAAAATTCGAGAAACTAGAGCCAATACAGAGGCTTATCGTCAATCATTCTTCCCACACACTATTCGCGAGTGGAACAGGATGACTTGCGGAGTATGATGTAGATGTAGATAGTCTGTAGCGGAATTCTTCTGCAATTTGTGTTATACGGCTTATGTAAAAGATATTTTGAATTATATCCTCCACCGTAATGCTGCTAAGCTTTTTTATTCTTCTGCAGTCACTTTCGACAGTAGGTCATTATCCGGCAGACTTTAACTTTTTTTTTTAATGGCGTATGCTTAGAGTTTTAAAAATACCGCAGACCATCGGAATTAAGCGTAAACTACGGTGGTTTTCCTAAGAGCTTAGGTCAATTAAGGCCGTACCCGAGTTACTTGTACGTTAAATATGTTGCATACCATCGGTAGTTACTTTATAACGATGGCTTTCTTTACGAATGTGGTCATTGTCTTACTAGATTCCACTAGAAACTGGAAGTAGTGAACCGTCTCTAAACTAAGTGAGGATATATAAAGTGCCCGGTAACTTGTGGAACATTTTTATTCTACATAGTTATCCTCCTGTAATCAGTAAAATCGAAATGGTCAATGTTTGATTCTGGTTTTATTCGTAAATTGTCTATTTGTTACGTGTAACAGAGGGATTTTGCAGGGAAAATAAAGAAAACAAAACAGATATAACATATAGCGCTTGAAAATTCAATTTCCTCAACGAGAAGCTAAAATAAATAACCACAAAACAAAAATTTATCAAATGTTGCTTCAATACTTCATCGAACTTATACAAAACACGTTTCTTTTATTCATAAACAACTGTCTCATTTATCAGTAATAACAGGAAACTCTAGCTTTTGATTATGATGAATGTTCTACTGAGTGTAAAGTGAAACCAGTAATTATGTACACTGCTGGCCACCGTAAACGCAACACCCTGAAGGAAGCATCCGAATCAAGTGAAATTTACACCGTGGGTTTGCAGCGATGAGATATGCAACTGATTAGAATTTCAGCGCAGACGCACATCACGCGCGCCTGTGGCGCCACCTCATAGCGCCATTTAAGGCTTGGCGATTTCGACGAGTGTACGTTCGGCACGTGTGTTTACCTTGTGGTTGTTTCACAAGACGATCAGTAATGCCTCGTAGACAACAGCGAACATCGTTTGATCAAGTATCCGAGTTCGACAGAGGAAGGATAGTGGCTTACCGAGATTGTGGATTGTCATACAGAGAAATCGCTAGTCGTGTTGGACGAAACCAAACAACTGAAATGCGGATATGTGACCGTTGGATGCAGGAGGGTACGACGGACCGACGTGGTCGATCGCATTCACCTCGGTGCACCACTGCACGCGCTGATAGGCAAATTGTGCGCATGGCAGTGACGGATCGCTCAGTGACATCCCGAACCATAGCACAGCACATTGCGTCTGTAACGCATCATCCAGTGTCTGCGCGTACCATTCGACGCCGTTTACAGCAGAGTGGTCTGTCCGCAAGACGTCCATTGCTTCGTCTACCATTGACGCAGAACCACGTCTCCGTCGCCAATGGTGTTATGACAGACGGATGTGGACGGCAGATTGGAATGACGTTGTCTTTACTGACGAGACACGCTTCTGTCTGCAGCACCACGATGGTCGGATTCGAGTGTGGAGACACCGTGGAGAGAGGATGCTGGACAGCTGCATTATGCACCGCCACACTGGTCTTGCACCGGGTATTATGGTATGGGGCGGTATTGGATATTACTCTCGCAGGCCTCTAGTACGCATTGCCGGTACTTTAAATAGCCGACGCTACATATCCGAGGTGCTGGAGCCAGTTGTCCTTCCTTACCTTCAGGGCTCGGCCACAGCCATATTTCAACAGGATAATGCGCGACCACACGTGGCACGCATTGTCCAAAGGTTCTTCGTCAATAACCAGATTGAATTGCTTCCCTGGCCGGCTCGCTCTCCGGATCTTTCGCCGATAGAAAACATGTGGTCCATGGTTGCTCAACGAGTGACCCAGATTACATCCCCAGCTGCCACACCAGATGATCTTTGGCAACGTGTGGAAGCTGCTTGGGCTGCTGTGCCCCAGGAACACATCCAACGTCTCTTTGACTCAATGCCGAGACGTGTGGCAGCGGTGATCTCCAACAATGGCGGCTACTCTGGCTACTGATTCTGGCAGGAACCACATGTCACAGACGTCTGTAAACGTAATCATTTGAAACTTGGTCAACATGTTATCTACAAAATAAATTTTGTTGTGCTACCTCTTGTCTTTCTTGGTGTTGCATTTACGGTGGCCAGCAGTGTACATTTTTATGGTTGTGCGCGTAAGCTGTACTTACATCAAAAGTAGTAGCTTTGATTACTTAAAATCACGGAAGTTACACGATCAACTAATTTTTATTACTTATAAAATGCAGAGATATAAAATATTTAGTAGACTAACACCGAACAATGTGCGGTTTTAATATGTGCAAAACAAACAAAAAACGAAGAGAAGTCGTCGGCTCCCAGTTTGTCTCTTACTCATTCATTTGCGTGTCTTTCTCTGTTAGTGCTACCAGTACTACCGGTAACCCTACCATTTACTACGTCATTTATGTACCTACAATGACAGATAGGTAGAGAAGGACCGGTTGCATGGCCTGCACAGTCCCCCGATCTTAGACCTTTGGTATTTTATCTCTGGCGGCACGTTAAACAATTGGTCTATGCAGCAGACCACCTGGATGCAGAAATTCTTCATTGACGTGTCCTGGAAGCCAGTGAAACCATTCAAAACCGTCAGGCAGCATTTGAAAGAATACGACAATCCATGATCCGACGAGTAGAGGCATCTTTAGAAATAAGAGCGCTAGAATGACTAGAGCAATATTTACGTTCGAGTCTCAACTAATTATTTATCAAAGATGAGCACTCGTTTGTTTCTTCCTTGAATACTGCTTTTACTTTCGAGTTGTAATCTGTAATAATCACAATAATAAGTTCCCTTTGTCTTTATTGGAGCAAGAACAAAATCAGAGTCATTAACATTACATTCAGCAACAGAGACAATAAAAATTAGAGATAACGCAATGATAATGTTGTCTTTACTTATAAAGGGATAACGTCTTTGGTTACACACGTAGCACAGTATCTGAGACAGTTATTTCCATAATAAAATGTTATACCACAATGTTCTCCATCTCCTCCTAAACCATTGGATCGATTTCAGTCAAACTTGGTACACATATTACTTACTATGTGGGAGAAAAAAACACCACTCCTGTGGAAAGAATCACCTGCCTCTCAAAGGAATGGGAGTGAGGAGGGGGCTGAAGAAATAGCGCAAGCAACAACGCACAAACAGTCACACTATATTCATCAGGAATTTTTCCCGCCCAAACTCCCCAAAAAATGATGAAATGAAAAAACTTTATCGTTCATTACGTTTTAGCTGTTCGTGTGGTAAAACTGTCGCATTAGGCGTGACCTTTTAAATTGTTACTTCTTTACTAGTAACTCAATTCGTAACACATTTTGCAGATAGGATTCACATATACAACTGAATGTACTTACAAAAGCATATCATAGTGCGATACATAATTCAAAGGATATGACGTCATAAGCATTGAGCTGCGGGAAAACGAAACGGTAGAACGAAATTAGCTAGAGATGCAGGCGAAATATGTTCACAAATGTGTGTGACACATATTAAACCTATGACAAATACATGTGACATTTGGGTATGTAGGCAATGCCGTGGGTAAAAAAAACGTCTTCTAAACCCCTGGATCAAAAAATGGTTCAAATGGCTCTGAGCACTATGGGACTTAACATCTGAGGTCATCAGTCCCCTAGAACTTAAAACTACTTAAACTTAACTAACCTAAGGACATCGCACACATTCATACCCGAGGCAGGATTCGAACCTGCGACTGTAGCGGTCGCGCGGTTCCAGACTGAAGCGTCTAGAACCGCTCAGCCACTCCGGCCGGCTACCTCTGGATCGATTTCAAGCAAACTTGGAATACATATTTCTTAAATTCTGGAAATAAACACTCTGAGGGAAAGAAAAAGCAAACTTCTATTAAGCTGTGGGTAATATCGTGGAGAGAGAAGTGGGAGGAGGAGACAAACTAACAGAATCGGAATGAATACATACCCGGGCAACCATGGGTACTCACATAGAATTTTATAAGCGATGTTTTCTTTGTTACTTTATTGTCATTATTTACAAGCAACCCTCTTATTATTATTATTATTATTATTATTATTATTATTATTACTATTATTATTATGGTTCTGTGGCGCAACCCTACGTTGTTCCTCGGTCCTTTTTGGTGCTTAACGTTGCATGCCCTACCACACAAGTCCGTGTCCACCGCAGAAGGTAAACTGTTTATTGCTAATATTTGCAGTCATGATTCCTCAGCTATCAGGTCAGTTGTGTTTATTTTGTGGATACGAATACATATTATACGTCGCTTTGCAAGTGATTGTTTGTTTTTGTTTTCGATTAAACATGGTTACTTATTTCTATTAGGATCATCAGAGCACTACAAAAAGTAAAAATTATATTTAACAGTACCCTTTTTATTAAAACTAATATTTATAATTCTGTTGCAGTGAGAATATCTTTTATTTGCGGTAACTACTTTCGCCCATCACTATGGTTATCAAACCATCCCCTTCATCGTAAATATTGAAACATAATATAACCAGTATTTCATGTATACTCATTTTATTATGAGATATGTAGTGTTGACTGGCAGTACACGGGTTATCTTACTATTGACACTATTTATAATTACAGGATGGAAGGGAGGAACGAAGGAAGGAAGGAACGAGCGAAGGAGGGAAAGAAGATTAGGATGTAACGTCCTGTCGACGACGATGTCAGTAGAGACGGAACAGAAGCTTTGACTGTGGAACGATGGTGAAGAAAACCGGTCATGCCCTTTTCAAAGTAACCGTCCCGACATTTGCGTGGAGTGAATTAAGGAACTCCCGCAAAACTTATATCTGGATTGGCGGACAAGGATTTGAACCGTTGTGCTCGCGAATGCGAGTCCATTGTGCCAACCGCTGTCCCACCTCAGTAGGTTTATAATTACAACGTAAACGGTAATATAACCTAATGTGCTGCGAGGAAACACATATTTCCTAACAGAATTGTTATAGTTAAATAAGTATCTCTTAAATCTTATAGACCACTCATGATGCTTAATTGTAAAACTTGAAGAGGTGAAACATCTTTGGTTGAAAACAACCTTAAACATTCGGTTGAAAAAGACGAGTAATATTGATTCTTATCTACATGATAAGCGTAATTACATTCTTAGTCCTCAGTGGCTATAGGAGCTCATCCACAGTGATCACCCCCCTCCCCAGGTCTGCGCCACCACGCAGCGAATACAGTGTGAACACAGAGTACGAAGCCGTGTGCTACAGGGTCGATGAATTCGATGGAACTTACCCAAACCCGAAAAGAAATGCAGAAACGTTCTGATTTAATTTCTCCAAGATAGTAGATTAAGGAATATTATTGGTCAGCATCATGCACATCTTTGATTTCCATTCATTAGGTACGAGACGTATCTCATCGAAGTCAATCACCTTAAATTCAGTCTAATGATCTAAGCTCAGTAAGAAGTGAAGATGCTGTTCTGGTCCTTCCAAGTTGAACAAACTAATCTCTGTCTGCTAAGAGTGTATTACTGTACCCCCACAATAAAAATAAAGCCCATGTCTTTAAACTTTTATACCTCTGTAAGAGGTTCTTACGAACTTTTATGTATAACAGAACATCACCCATAGCGATATTTTGTGATCTCACAAAGGCTTTTGAGTGTGTGAATCATGAAATTCTTCTAGATAAGCTTAAGTATTGTGGTATGAGTGGGACAGTGCACAAATGGTTTAATTCATACTTAACTGGAAGAATACAGAAAGTTGAAATTAACAGTACAGATAGTCTGCAAAAACCAGCAGAGTCCTCTAATTGGAAAGGTATCAAGAACAGTGACCCACAGGGCTCAGTCTTAGGTCCCTTATTGTTCTTAATATATAGTAACGACTTGCCACTCTGTATTCATGAAGATGCAGAGCTAGTTCTTTTTGCTGATGATACAAGTGTAGTAATCACACCCAACAAGCAAGAATCTGCCGAGGAAATTGCAAATAATGTCTTTCAGAAAATTATTAAGTGGTTCTCTGCATATGAACACTCACTAAATTTTGAGAAAACACAGTTTATACAATCCTGTACAGTAAATGGTATAACACCATTGATAAATATAGACTATGAACAGAAGTCTGTTGCTGAGGCAGAATACTCAAAAAGTTTCTGGATGTGTGCATTGATGAGAAATTGAATTGGAAGAAACACATCGATGATCTGCTGAAACGGTTAGGTTCAGCTACTTATGTTATTAGGGTTATTGCAAATTTTGGTGATAAACATATCAGTAAATTAGCCTACAATGCCTATTTTCATTCAATGCTTTCATAAGGCATTATATTTTGGGGCAATCTGTCATTAAGAGAGAAAGTATTCATTGCACAAAAGCGTGTAATCAGAATAATAGCTGGAGCCCACCCGAGATCACCTTGCAGACATTTATTTAAGGAACTCGGGATATTCACTGTACCTTCGCAATACATATATTCACTTATGAAATTTGTCATTAATAACCCATCCCAATCCAAAAATAACAGTGAAGTGCATAGCTATAAAACTAGAAGAAAGGATGATCTTCACTATTCTGGATTAAATCTCACTTTGGCACAGAAAAGGGAGAAATTATGATGCCACAAAAATCTTTGTTCATTTGCCAAATAGTATTACAAGTCCGACAGATAGCCAACCAGCACTTAAAAGCAAATTAGGAATGACAACTCCTACTGAATAGATGAATCCTTAGATATGAAGTAATAACTGAAAAAAATTAATTATTTTGTGTAAAGAAAACTTATTTTAAAGTAACACGTTCCACATCATTACAAAATGTCGTATTCATGCTCTATGGAACAAGGATTAACGTATGTTAAGTATGTAAGGGGTTAATCGGTTTTTCTTATCGTCTATGATTGCATCTACAAATTGCGCCTCATTTATAGTGTTTATCTTGTGAACCAGTTTTTAGCTAACAAGGCCCGAAATGATAATATAATGTATTACACCAGGCCCGCTCCTCTCCCCCTTTTCATCGTTCTAGTCCACTAAATGAAAAGAATGGTGACAGAGACCATCTGCATGTAAGAGTGGACGTTTTCCCTCTCTGTTACTGTGATTCAGTTTTCAATGGCTTATGTACTTTTCTCATATTCTACCGTGCTTACTATCACATTGTGTTGATTTTCAACCTTCACATTAGTCTATTCAAATCTAAACACCATCATGTCTAACATTTTCAGTTTTTTATCTTAACTGGAGTCCCTTGCGCGAGTTCACCACGGAGTCTTGACTTACACTTCGTAATTTTCCAAGTCCTTGTACAGGCTAACAGGTACATCACTATCACCTTAGACAGGAAGCTGCAGTCTGAATTAACGAAGGCTGCTCTGATTATTCCGAGTGTGAATTTTCTTTTTGCTTCTTCTCAGTTGTTTCAGCAATGGTCCGCTTCAGATACACGACAGTGCATCCAGTTTCAGTACGAATACGCGCGCATAGGCAGGCAGCTTGACACATTTGATTCCCATTTTTGATTCAAATGGTGATGTGGGATTTGACATAGATATAGATAGTAAATCTAGGAAAACAGAACACACATTATTGTGAACAGCGTCAGGAGTAATAAGATTAGTCTCTTCGTAAATTTCCTTTTGAAAATCAGTGAAAATGACGTATTAACTCGCATCCAGAAAGCCTTTGCTACGACTAGTACATTGTCGCATGGAAAGACTTGTAGAATTTTCGGAATTTACAATGTAATAATAAGAACAGAGCCTTTGAAACCGTAGTCATTCAGCTCTCGTTTCAGCTTATACGCACTTTGAAACGCAATTTCGCAGTTTCCGCTACGGTTTCCTATCGAGAAATTAAGCGGGAACTCTCTAAACAATGAACAAATATTATTTGCATGATTCGTCACCATGTGGCTATCTCACATGCATACACTTGCTTTAGTAGTCAAGGATAATCTTGTGCACATGAGATGCCTATTGTAAACACTCCACGCCTTACCACTGAAGTTTTGCAAGAGTACGCTGGTTTACTGGTTGTAACGTTAGTTGTTCATTTACAAACAAATTAATAGCTATACATCAAGATTTTATGACAGTATATGTTGTTAAATTAATCTAACAACTTCAGTTGTTCGTTTCACTAATCGCTTTGGAACCTAAAGGTAAAACATGGATAGAAAAATGAGTTCAGCTACGAAACATAGCCAAATTGCGTACACTCAATCTAAACAAACCTTTACTGAAGTTCAATAGAAGTCTAACTAATCACAAAGCAAGTAGTGTTATCTGAATGTTGTTTCCATTGTTTAGCCGCACTCGAACACAGATTACATGCGGCAGATTTGAGCGGGTTTATAGTGACACACACACACACACACACACACACACACACACACACACAGAGAGAGAGAGAGAGAGAGAGAGAGAGAGAGAGAGAGAAAGAGAGAGAGAGATCTGTTCTTATGAGTTTTTCAAGTGCAGTATTCTGAGATTCTTCGCTCTGCGGTAGGACTGCATAACGGCCTCATTTCTGTCTCTGAGGTGGAAGTAAGCCAAACAAATGTAAGCCCAGAGCTGGAATTTCTTGTTATGATGCTACTGCTTCGTTACAACGGCGGGTATTCGCCAGAGAATATGCTGCTGAGCGAGTTGAATATATAACGATGTTTCAGTGTGCGAGTCGCTTTTGAAATACATCCAGTTGAGGTTAAACTGACAATTCATAAAACTTTCTTGCTAAAAACCTTGGCATTCTGGGAATGGCGTACCATCACTAGTTTTTCCCCTTGTTCGTTTCAAGTAGTTAAAGTTTAAAGTTTAATCCCTCTTGTTCAAGTTCTTTTACAGATCTGAACAGAATGTAACGTCGTCTGGGAATGAAAAATTTAATTCTGATGTAGTGCGAATCGGCAACCTCAGTGAATTGTGAAATTTTGTCTCGGGAGAGAGCATACAATTACAGCTAATAGGGTTTACTTTACTGCACGAGAATAAAGCAACTAGTGAACTGTTAGTGGTGACGAATTAGTGCCGAAATGCTTTTTGACATTGAACTGTTTCATCGAAATGGATCAGGTCGATGGAACTGGACTAGTTGCTTACCGCAGAATTTCCTGTGCTCCACCAGAATGCGAAACAGATGCAGAAGTGTGTTGATTCGAATGGATCTTACTTTATGGGTGACTTACGCTAACTTGACGTAAGCAATAAACTAAAAAAAATTAATATATTTCCTTTTTGTCAAATAGTGTGCAGTAATGGAAATCAGTATACAGACAGGGTTCCCAAGAAAGTAATAGTACAATGTCTGAAGCACGCGTGTATTGAATTTATTCGGGTTTCAAATTCTGGACACTTACAGGCCACAGCAAGACATCAATATCTTTATTTAAAAGCACTTTTTGGTTGTAGCAGAAACATGAACAGATGCATCATCTTGTTGAAAGATTAGACTTTCGTCCCCTAGGTCTTCTTACGTTCTAATCAGTTTTTCCTCTAACATCTGAGAGTACATGTTAGAGTTCATTCTAGTGTTAAGCCAAGCGATGTGAGACTGACCTTTCGCGCAGAAGGCTGCCCGAATCGTCATTCTTCCTCACCAAAATTTCTGTTCATTCTTACTTGCCGCTCTGTTCTCATATCACACCAGTAATATTGAGAACGCCCGCTCGGTTAGCCGAGCGGTCTAACGCACGGCTTTCCGGGCGGGAAGGAGCGCCTGGTCCCCGGCACGAATCCGCCCGGCGGACTTGTATCTAGGTCCGGTGAGCCGGCCAGTCTGTGGATCGTTTTTAGGCGGTTTTCCATCTGCCTCGGCGAATGCGGGCTGGTTCCCTTTAGTCCGCCTCAGCTACACTATGTCGGCGATTGCTGTGCAAACAAGTTCTCCACGTACGCGTACACCACCATTACTCTACCACGCAAACATAGGGGTTACACTCGTCTGGTGTGAGACGTTCCCTGGAAGGGGGGGGGGGGGGGGTGCAATGGGGGCCGAAGCGCACAATAACCCTGAAAGAGTGCTTCGGTGTGGGGAGGCAGAGGGGTGAAGTGGACTGCGGTAGTCGTCGTGGGGTTATGGACCACTGCGACTGCGGCGGGGACGGAGCCTCTCTGTCGTTTCTAGGCCGCCGGTTAACATACAATACAATATTGAAAACCATCCGGCCCATCTATATTGAACTTTTCATAAATGAAGATCAGTTTACCCCATTCCGATGTCTACGCCATGTTTTTCAACAAACTCCGGCGTAGCATCTTTATGTCTGGGTGTTAAAGCAAGTTTCTCCAGTTGTTTTTCGAATGCATGTTGTCGTACACGTCTTTTCACTGTAACGAAATTATCAACCACACTACTTGAACGGTTCAACTTCTTGGCGATATGATGATTAGATTGTCCCATTTACATGTACGGACCGGTTTTGCTTTTTCATCACGGATAACTGTTTTACGCGTGGCATTGTCACAGTCGTCGTTTATGTACACAACATACCCTGTCACTAATGGTATTTACTGTAAATGCACATACACACGCACTAACACCAGAGCTGCACACTCTACCATCTGAATCATCGATGTCTTGTTATGTACTATACTACTGACATCAAATGCGATACTACTTGACTGCATTTTTCGTATATTGGATCTCATACTGTTGCATATACATTGTGCACAACTATTCCAACCGACAATGTTAATTTTCCTACAAATATCTTTATACTGATTTCCACTACTGTACACGACACTCTCGAGCTGAGCGCAAGATCACGTCTAGTGTTTTGTAAATATTGAAGAGGAGAGCAGGAGCAGGAAATTAACTTCTCTCGACAACCTGACGAACACGTTAAATTAAATGAAATGTTATGGATCCGCTTAGTTTTGGTGAGTTCGTTTGGAGGTAGTTAGCACGCGCTAGAACTTACTTCAATGTCTTAATTTAAGAAGTTCCCAAGCCTCACTGCAGCGTTTCACTCGTTGATAGCTGTATTGTGTCGGTATAGAGTTACAGAAATTTACCTTTCCTAAAGTCGGTAACTGTAGCCACACAACACTTTACTTTATTACATTCTTTGCCTTAGCACGATTCGTCCACACGACAACTCCAAAAATATGGAGCATGAAGCGGGAAAGCACTCCTATTGCCATGCCCAGGATAGTGGTGGAGCGTTGGCCTCACTGTATTGTGTCGGTATAGAGTTACAGAAATTTACCTTTCCTAAAGTCGGTAACTGTAGCCACACAACACTTTACTTTATTACATTCTTTGCCTTAGCACGATTCGTCCACACGACAACTCCAAAAATATGGAGGATGAAGCGGGAAAGCACTCCTATTGCCATGCCCAGGATAGTGGTGGAGCGTTGGCCTCACTGTAACTGTCTACGTGTAGGGCTAAATTTGCCTTTAGGCTGTGAAATTCGCAAAACTGGTTTGTGCTGCGTTATAGTAATTTATACTACCCCTACGTCTGCAGACACACGTAGTACGTATGCCTGACTTTTTTTTTTCACGACTGCGGAAACAACCGGTCTCTGGCTATCAGTTGACAAGTGAACACGTGTAAGTAATAGTCGTCGGATTTTGTGTCGTGGGCAAAATGACAGAAAAAATGAAACAACATTATTGCATCAAATTTTGTTTAAGATTGGCGATTCCCAAGTTGAAACAATCCGCATGATTCGTCAATAGGTACAAAAGGGGTAAAGGCGTGATACAATAGCTTCAACGATGGTCGCTCTTCAGTGAAGAGTAAAGCACTTTCAGGTAGACCATTAACATCGAGAACGGTGTGGTTGTGGAACGCGGAAGGGCCCTTGTGGTGCAGGATAGACGAATCACAATCAGAAAACTTGCAAACAATGTTAAAATTAGTATTGGATCCATACATTCCATTTTAACGGAACATTGGGACCTTAGGAGGACTTCGGCAGCAATTTTGCCGAAGTTGCGAACAACTGAGCAGAAACAACTTTGTTCGAAAGTCGCACAGGACATACTGGATACTGTGAACAGTAACCCAAACTTTCTTAACATAGTTATCACTGGTGATCAGTCCTTGGTTTATGTGTACGACCCAGGAACTAAGTTATAGTCATCACAATGCGAGGAAAAAAAAAAGGAGCGAGGCAGGTCCACAGCTATGTGAAAGCCATGCTGACAGTCTTTTTGACTGCAATGGCGTGGTCCATCATGAGTACGCCCCAGAAGGTACTAATGTCAACAAGGAGTACTACCAAGAGGTTCTGCGTCGCCTTCGTGAAGCAGTGAGACGCAAACGACCGGACTTCTGTGCCGGACTGTCATAAGCTCTCCTGTGTGGCAGTTACAGACAGCAGCGCAGCTGTTACTCGTGCCTATAGACATTTCACGATATAAATAGAAAGGAGACACTTCCAAAGAAATCAGCGTCAGCTATACGATCCCAGAGCAAAAAATTCGTGTGCAAAATATGAACAGGCAGACGTTACTATTCTGTTACAAACAGCTTACGAAATAAACAGTACAATTTGCACCAAGTAGCGGAAAGAATATAGATTATTTGTTGTACTCTACAGTATTCGAGTTGAAGAAAATAAAGCTAACAGCCTTCCATCCCGAAGACTTAATACATTATCGCGCTTGATGAAAATAATATCACAATGACAGAAGACAAAACCAAGAGAGAACTATTGTTTGTGAAGACAAACCTAATTTTCTGTTCATTATAGATAGATTTTTGAAAGGAATGAATGTTCTATTACATTATTACCGATCTTCCACTGCGACCTATATTCAATGAAACAGATTTTAAACATAATTTTAGCAAGGTTATAAATAAGATACATCTACAATTTTTTTCTTTCAAAACTTTGAAGCACTTGACACACAGCTGCATAAAACAGCCAAATTATTCTAAAAGCGTTATCTGTAATTAATACAAACGTGTGATACTACGCTATTTCCCCAGTCTCAGCGTTAGCACGATAAGTCAGGCGTATTTACATAGAACTGTACCAAGTCGTAAAACTAAAAGATTGTCTCCAAATGGATGAAACCGGCACTGGAGCCAGAGAATGCAGGTTACTTCCTCTCAATGAGCTACTACAGAACCAGTTTTTCCAGTGGCATACCCTGAGGTAGTTAATTGCAGCTGTGACTCAAACGTTGGTTCAAATCAATGCGTGATAGTTAAATTATTTTATAAAATAGCGTTGTTCTGCAGCCCGTAAATCTTTCTTAAATGACTCGGACCGCATGGTATACTGACTAAACTTGCGGTTGACACGCTTGTGTCGTGTGCGTTAATGTCTCTTCCCGAAATCGGATCCTCTGCTTCTCCTCTAACTTTAAGTAGCTCTTAAATTGTCCTCGAGGCGCTGAGCGCGCCCTGTTTCAGATGGCCCACATAGGAAAAGTGGGCGCGGTTCCTGCACTTCGCAGTCTGACACGCTGACCCCCGGCTATGGAGAAGGACCAGGACTTTCCTAGCGTAGCTGGACGTGATCTACATTTTCGTTCAAACAAGCTGAGAACGACCCTTAAATTTTAGATAAATGATGAAATTAAAAGAATCGCTATTTATGGTGATTATTATTTACAGAATACTCAGTCGGTTCTTGGAGGAACACAGCTATGTTAAAAACCGAAGCACACATTTTTAATGTTGCACAATGATATTTTTTTTTATCTTCTTGTGGTTGGGCATTCAGCCTTCAGGCCAGCAACGAAGTTGTATATGGTCTGCCAACATTAATGTGAATACCAGTCGAAAGCCTGAATAGCCACCTTCGCAGGTCCTGGGAGGCCTCAACAGGGATGGTGAGGCATGCCGACTCCATTTCGTGGCCAACGCCGTTAGCTTTCTCGGTTGAGGATACACAGGATGAAAGCCCGACCGTGGCGATCACACAGATTCTCGACTGGGTTTAAATCCGGGGAGTTTGATGGCTAGCGGCGCACGGTAAACTCATTGGGTGCTCTTCGAACCTCGCAAATACACTGCAAGCAGTGATACATTGCATTGTCCTGCTGGTAGATGCCACCGAGCCGAGGAAAAACAAACTGCATGGAGAGGTGGACATGGTTCCCGAGAATAGATGCATACTTGTGCTGATGCATCGTGCCTTCCAGAATGACAAGACCACGAAAGGAATGCCACGAAAACATTCCCCACGCCTTAACGTTCCCTCATCAGGTCTGAATCCTTTCGACGATTGTTGCAGGGCCGTACACACCATGACCCAGTCCGATGGGCATAAAATGTGATACCTCTGGAAAGACCAATTTTAGCCATTCAGTGGACGTGCAGTTGCGCTATTGGCACTCAAATTACAGCCTTCGTCGCTGATGAACAGCAGGCAGTATGGTTATTTGAACCAAGCAATGATCGCTCTACGGTCGTTGAGGAGACACTGTTGGCAGCCCTTTGCGTCATCTGTGTGGTCAGTTGAGCAAGAGTTGCACTTCTATTTTGAGAGGTTCCATGCCCTCCTTTGCATGTCGCCTCTCATTTTCATCAATTTTATTAATGTTCTATGTCATTGCACGGTGGTAACAGACCGAATAAGGTTATTGTAATGAGAGCATTTGTATTGAGAGCTCAGAATACTTTTCACTTGATTCCTATGCATGTTGGGTTACTTCCCTGGATGGCCTGTGTGAGGCGGGCATCTGAGGACACGGCACACTGCATTTCCGGTTGGGGGCTGCACTTCGCCGAATTCTGAGGGGTTCGTACAATGGCCTTAAGTGCCTGGCGAGTTTCGCCTATTGTATGCAGGGTGAAATGACCTGCGAGACGTCTGAGTGTTGCTGTAGCCGGCCGCGGTGGCCGTGCGGTTCTAGGCGCTACAGTCTCGAACCGCGCGACTGCTACGGTCGCAGGTTCGAATCCTGCCTCGGGCATGGATGTGTGTGATGTCCTTAGGTTAGTTAGGTTTAAGTAGTTCTAAGTTCTAGGGGACTGATGACCACAGATGTTAAGTCCCATAGTGCTCAGAGCCATTTGAACCGTTTTTTTTTTTTTTTTTTTTTTTTTTTGCTGTAGTTTATGTGTTTACCGTTCCGGCCCGTCCGGAACGAAGATTCCTGGCGTTGACTGACTGCATTGTCCTCTTGATTTTGAGAATAGCCGGTCAAACGGCAAGTTCAGTGCCCTCAGCTGAATAGTAGAGGCATGATTGGTCAACTTAAACTCAGGCTAATTGACGTCATAAAGCCCTGCTCGGTCGCTATTGGCGCGAATGATGTTCTGAGACAGTGTGGAGGAATTTTGGAATCAGAACTGAATGCTGATTCGCGGTTTTTCGAGGAGAGTAGGGAGTTGATCAATGTTGACTTCGCTCTTGCGTTCTGCCAGCACAGGGGTTTCGGTATCTAATCTTCGTGGAGTCGGACGCTCTT
The DNA here is from genome assembly GCF_021461385.2 of Schistocerca piceifrons. Taxonomy (NCBI): domain Eukaryota; kingdom Metazoa; phylum Arthropoda; class Insecta; order Orthoptera; family Acrididae; genus Schistocerca; species Schistocerca piceifrons. Next base: position 400,537,681 of record NC_060139.1, on the reverse strand, counting down.
GCGACTTAGTCGCACTTTTTTGGCAGAGCTTAGAATTCTCGCCAGTCTACAAGGCCAGGGATTGAAACAGAGTTGCCCCACAGCAGAAGCTGGCGCCTACATCATCAGAACGCTGTCTACCGACGACCTGCGGTAGATTTCAGGGTTGATAAAGTATTTTGCGGCTCCGGCACTGTAGGATCTATGATTTGCATATTGATGCCCTCAGCAGCACGCGCGCTCGCTTTCCTACAACTTCACCTTGCTTGTTTCTCCATGTGATCCCATTTGAGCTCTCTCTACTAATTGCAAATCTGCAATATAGTCGGGAGAGTAATATTTGATTGATTAGGACCTCCAGTCATTATCGCCAAGCTGTTGCATTACAGAGGATAGGAGCCCCTTGTTCTCGAACCAACTCTTATTCTCAGTTCAGTACACCCTATCCTTTGACCTACTGTTTGTGTCGATAATAATGTGCCTTTATGTTCTGATGTATAATAAATCTCATTGTTATATTTAATCCGCATATCATTTCGTAGATATATGCAGAATACCATTTCGTGTTGTTTATTATGATAAGGTTATCTTTTCTTTATCTGAGTAGATTACGATTTTTATTAAATTATTGTGAGTGTGCACTCCTTATTTTACGAACTAGCAGTGTCCACCATCATTTCATTCCGTTACCATTGTGCGGATAATCAATTAAGTGGTAGATAAGGAGGGGTTCGAGTGCATGTCTCGTTCTCATGCAAAATTAGTCAGAATTAAAGAGGTTCAAACTCACCTCTGCCCTGGCACCTCGCAATTTCATCGTTCACATCTCCGCAGCCGCCGTTCACCCCTGCCATCTAAGGGCCGTTGCTTCATCACAGCTGCCTCAGCGCAGATTTCGGATAGCGCCATTTTGCCTTGCACGGCATACTTTAACCACGGCAGCACATGAACGGTTTAGAAACTTAGCCGTTTCCGGAGAAGCTTCCACCCTTGGCCCGAAAACCAATAATCATGCCTTTTGAACGTCAAACGAATCGTTCTGTATCCGCATTACGACAACTACTGCACTTTTTTCCTCGTCCCTCCGACGCGGTCTATATACTCTCAACTGCCAGAGCTGCCATCTGCCATCTGTCAGCGGTTATAGCAAATTGAGGTCGAATTGCCTAGAAAGCAGAAATCCCGTTCACAACGTAAGATAAAATAAGTTCAAATGGCTCTGAGCACTATTGGACTCAGCTACTGAGGTCATTAGTCCCCTAGAACTTAGAACTACTTAAACCTAACTAACCTAAGGACATCACAAACATCCATGCCCGAGGCAGGATTCGAACCTGCGACCGTAGCGGTCCTGCGGTTCCAGACTGCAGCGCCTTTAACCGCACGGCCACTTCGGCCGGCCTATAAAATAAGTATTATGGTGAAACACTGATACTGTGTATTTTAGTTTTTATTACAGTGAGCAGCAATATTCATGGTTCATGTTATTAAAAAACGTGATATAAAACAAACAGCTCGTGGAAACCACCTAGTCTTATAAAAATACCTGTTAACTGGAGTACTCTCAATAAAAATTTTCAAAGCCAAAATAATGCCGTATGATATATTTTCAGGAAGCTGAACTGAAAGTCCATTCAGTTGTATCAAGAACTGAAACAACTTTGTACCGTCTGGACTGCTGCCAGTCTCAGCAAGCTTTCTGACGTGCAATGTATATTTGCGCAGCCTGGAAACATAGGCAAGCGACTGCGCGTGGCTGCTCCTTAGCAGCTAAGATGAAACACCCATTCCTGCTTTTGGCCTAATCCGCTTATAGCGGCGCGCGCAGACTGCCTCATGTTTCCGAAATCAGGCCCAGCTGGTGCGCGTTCGTCATCCCATGAAGCGAGGTGGAAAGAGAAGGGCAGAGGGGAAGGGAGGTAGGCGAGACCGAATCACAGGCAGCCGCAGGCGCTGTCGATCCCGGCGCATTAGTTATCGATCTCTCGACAGGCGCGCGCATTATGCACGCTCGGCTACATGCAGTTCTCGTTCTGTTCACTGTCCGCCTCGCGTCCACAGACACTAACGGCGCTGCGGCCTACGGTTGCCTCAGAGGTGGTGATTCTCTGTCTTTAGATTACAACATATGGTATGAATACTCGTATATTTTAGACGGCTCTTACGAAAAACTGTTGTTAGCTTTCTAAATTGGCGTATAGATCGCACTATTCACCAGGAGGCTTAAAGCAGAACCATTTCATGTTCTGAAAATGAAAACATAGTCCAAATAGGTTGCATTCTGTTTATTATCCATGCAATCGGCAATTTTCAACCGTAGATCACTTTCGAGTACGTATTTTACGCTTCACGCTTCTTTTCACATATATGCATACGTATATGTCGGCTAATATACGTAATTATGTGCACTATTGTATAATTTTTATGCAACATACGCACAGAAATACGATTTATGCCTGCCCACATGTACCAGTGATGTACTGGAATGTGAAATGAAGCATGAGTTTAAAATATGTGCTTGAAAATGACCCACGGTTGAACCTGGCCAAGTACACGGATAATAAACAGAATAGAGTCTATTTCGGCCATGTTTTCATTCTCAAAACACTTGAGGATGTGGACCTCCACAAAAATAAAATTTCAAAAAATTTCATGTTCACTCGTTAGTGCAACTCTTTTAGTCCTCCTGCGTAATTTTTGTAAGTACTTCATGACAGTTACAAAAGACGGTGGAGTACTGTATTTGCTCGATCTCCATCACAGCTTTTCGAGATCTAACAACAACATCTCGTAAAAGTAAAGCCGCCTCTTAAAATAAATGACTCATATAACGTTTTACTGCGATCGAAATCTCCTATAGGTTCAGTCTGCTGGCGATCTCACCTATCTAAAAAGATAACCTGTGAACTGAGGTAATTAATCTATAACTGATCAATCAGCATATCTGTTTCAATAACAGGCAATATCAGCACAGCAGAACTACATCTGAACGTAAACTGCATTATCGGCAACGTTTAGCTGATTTCCGGCAATTTATAAGTTTTAGTTTAGATGTCAAGAATCATTTAGTCGCCGTAATATTCTCAGTAACTACCGAATGTGCTTCAAATAGAGTTTCACTGAAACAAAAATAATCACTTAAATATAATGCTTGAGGAAAAAGATGTAATTATAAAGTGTGTGGTATAGGGTGGCGAAACGGGCAGCTCGTCTTACTGACCTTCCACGCATATCTTCAACCATTTACGGCTGTGTTTAAATAAGCGATTTCCAAAGGGGAAAATGGATGTAAGACAGTGTGATGATGACAGGTCTTTGTACTGTTTTGTGCAAACGTAATATTTCTGATACTGATGCTCATCAGCGGTAAGGCTTGGCGATCACAAAGAACATAATGCACGAGTCCAATAACGACTCCATGAACAAATGTGAGTTACACGAACCAGATAGTTACAAAAAAAAAAAAAATAGTTCAAATGGCTGAGCACAATGGGACTTAACTGCTGAGGTAATCAGTCCCCTAGAACTTAGAACTACTTAAATCTAACTAACCTAAGGACAACACACACATCCATGCCCGAGGCAGGATTCGAACCTGCGGTCGTAGCGGTCGCGCCAGATAGTTACAGTCGAAGTACAGAAGGTACGTTATATATGAGGACTCTGTTATGTTACCCCTTTCAGAAATAATGAAAAAGGGTAAAAGTATCAATTTGAGATAGGGACCCTATTCCGGAAACGCTCGAGTCGTAAAGTATAAGCGAGAATCCACTCATGTGAAGCCTTAGCCTCGCGGGGCGCACAAGCTAAGGGCCCCAACTTCCAAACCCTCTCATGACGTGCACAATTCCCGCTGAGTACTCCTCAATACACTTAAACAATTTCCCCCGTTGATTGACTAGTAACAGAGCACGTAACCTGAAGTCAAAGAGACCGAAAATCCTAACGCAGTACAGAAATAATGAATTCCATTTACCTGCACAAGTTTTACAAATTTCAACGTTTGCAACGGTTGTTCAAAATGTCATCCCCACGTGTCAGTGCTGGCATGGTATCGTCGTACAAAGTTCTGTCGGCCCCGTTCTAATATGCCCGATATCGTTGGAACAGTGTGGCAGACGGTGAGAATTCTTTCCAGGAGATCCTCTTCAGTCTTTACACGAGAGACGTACACAATCTTTTCACATGGATTCACAAGGAGATCTCAAATGGGGTGGGACTATGTGAACGTGCTGGCTACCAGTCGGGGCCCCCTCTGCCTGTCCACTTTTCAGGTAATGTCTGATCCATATGTTCACCAACCCTCAGCCCAAAGTGAGGCGGCGCTCCATCATGTTGGGACCAAGTCCGATGACAGATAAAAAGTTGGATATTTTCTGGGAACCTGGTTAGTACGTCTCTGATAAATATTGTGTGTTCTAGCGCGTATACGCGGGAAGGAAGAGGAGTCAGGCCTACGTCTGCTCACACGTTGACTGATAATCTGTGTTGCTGGCTCTTCACAAATGTAGCGAGTGAATTCTCATCGGCTCTAGTATGGCAATTACTACCATTAAACATTCAGTCTTTGGTAAACAATCTTCATCGTATCAAAACGATTGTAGCTTATAGCTTTCGTCTCAGTCGTTTCCGGATCAAGTTCCGTTAGCGCAGGCCGATACATTTACTTTTCTGCGTCATCCCAGGAAGATGCTAAAATCACCACAGAATCATCCTGTCTAATATGTAGCTCTGAAACGGCGGCAAAGAGTGCATAGAAGAATGTTAGCGTTATTGAACACAGCAAAAAGTTGTATCTTTTGATAGTTCCATCAAAGGGCGTCCCTGTCAACTGAATCATTAACACACGACGCCTGGCTACGCCGAAGTATCTATGAACAAGATTTTTTCAACATAGAATAAATAAATAGGGAAATGAGCAGAGGGAGGGAGGGAGAGAGAGAGAGAGAAGTTCGGGAATGGCAGTGACCAGCAGATCTTGCCTAGTAGCGTGAGTGATAGGCAATTATTTGGTTGTGCGTTCTCCTATTCCCATAGTTTACGATGTTTAATAGCAGCCTAGGATACTGGCCACTGTAAAATCTGAGCTGAAGGGCTATTTACTCTTCTTTACTTCTCTATTGTATGTGTAAGGCTCCTGAATAGATATTTAGCCAAGGTGATGTCTACCTGGAGATCTCTTGCGCGTGGTCTATGTGTCAGACGCGAAGGGAAATCAACAGAGTGAGAGTGAGTGCTTTTGCTGGGACGCACAAATAGCTTCGGGGTTCTGCAAGGCAATAAGATGGAAAGTTGACCATACTTTCTGTAGACAATTAATAGTACTAAAAAATAAAATAAATAACGGGCGGCATCCAACATGTTGATAGCGCTGTAGTCGTGTGTTTAACTTAACTGTCTTTCACTGGCATCCCTATACAAGGTGTTAGGGGTATAAGTGCATATATTGTGATCATTGGTATTTTAATATGTATCCACTTCAGTGTGTTAGTTTTTGTCCTCTCTCTGCGTGTAACAGTTTTCTCACAAATACGTCACGTCATTTACTACCGGATGTTTTCTGCACAGTGGTAACTGCACCACTGTGGGGACTACACCAGTCAGCGTAAACTAACCGTTTTACCGTTTTCGTCTATGCGTCCACACTTCAACGCTGACCTGCTGCCCAGGGGAATGTAAGCCTTGATAGCTTGATTTTGCCACATTAGATACTAACCAACCTAAAAACATACTATTCCTAATAGCTATGATTGTTGGTAAGGCGGGTGCCAGGTTGAGATTCATTGGAAGAGTCCTTAGAAAATGTAATCTAACAACAAAGGAGGTGGCTTACAAAACACTCGTTCGACCTATACTTGAGTATTGCTCATCAGCGTGGGATTCATACCAGGTCGGGTTGACAGAGGAGATAGAGAAGATCCAAAGAAGAACGGCGCGTTTCGTCACAGGGTTATTTGGTAAGCGTAATAGCGTTACGGAGATGTTTAGCAAACTCAAGTGGCAGACTCTGCAAGAGAGGCGCTCTGCATCGCGGTGTAGCTTGCTGTCCACGTTTCGAGAGGGTGCATTTCTGGATGAGGTATCGAATATATTGCTTCCCCCTACTTATACCTCCCGAGGAGATCACGAATGTAAAATTAGAGAGATTCGAGCGCGCACGGAGGGTTTCCGGCAGTCGTTCTTCCCGCGAACCATACGCGACTGGAACAAGAAAGGGAGGTAATGACAGTGGCACATAAAGTGCCCTCCACCACACACCGTTGGGTGGCTTGCGGAGTGTAAATGTAGATGTAGATGTAGTTATTAGTCAACAAATGAAGTAAATACTGATGTGATGCTGTTCAGTACACTGTCCTCAGTCGCCAGTAAAACTACCTGCACGTGTGCGTCCAACACCGTGTATCTAATGGAGCCTACATCTCGCGATAGCATATTTTTAATGGTAACACTTCGCTTCAGAGTAACTGGATAATTGCAGTCTCTCGCTCGGATCATGAACACGCAGAAATATGGTAGGCAGTTTCGTGGGATTTAGAATTAACAACCCATATATTAAATTACTTACTACACTCGTTTTCCTTGGAATAATAAGGGAGGACCATAAACAGAAGTGGTATTCTATTAACCTGCGCGAATTTCTGAAGTAATATCTCCTCTGCTTAGCGAAATCTCTTGTGTTCTATGTTAGAATATGTTGCATAAATTCGGAACGAACTTTTCTAGAAGTGAATATAAGAATCCTTAACACTTCAGAATGACATTCCCTAGGCTGTGGCTGAGTCATTACCCTGCAACGTCCTTTCTTCCTGTAGAGATAGGACCTTAAGGTTTGCAGAAGAACCGTGAAGTTTGGAAGGTAGTTAACAGTTGCTGGTAGAAGTAAAGCTGTGAGAGCGGTTCATAGCGGGATAGCTTAGTCGGTAGAAGTTTTACCCAAGAAAGGTAAAGGTTACAGATCAGAGTCCCGGTCTCCCACACAGTTTCAATTTGGCAGGAAGATTCGTCATCAACATAGCTCGACCAACGGTGCCGATAGTGTAGTTCCTGGGTGTCCTCAGGAGGTTTTGCGGACGCAGGAACAGAACACGGGAACTCCATTTGTGAGACCAGCGGACGCTGGGCAGACGAGTGTACGAGCGAGCCACTCTGCTGGAGACGGGGAGACAGCGGCTGCGGTTGCACCTGCTGCCCGCACACCGTGGCGGCCACCTGTCCCAGGGACACGACCAGCTCTTCTCCACTGGTCGGCCCGAGCTACGGGTACACAGCATTCCGTGTTATCAATGCGTTGTCTAAAAAATGGTTCAAATGGCTCTGAGCACTATGAGACTTAACATCTGTGGTCATCAGTCCCCTAGAACTTAGAACTACTTAAACCTAACTAACCTAAGGACATCACACACATCCATGCCCGAGGCAGGGTTCGAACCTGCGACCGTAGCAGTCGCGCGGTTCCGGACTGAGCGCCTAGAACCGCTAATGCGTTGTGTCTGCGCCGTGTCAGTACTAGCGCATCGGTACAAGTCTACTCGTAACAGGTTGGCTGCGTATGTATTCTAATCCTTTCTCTTTGGATGATGACGCACGTCCTCTTTGTCTAATGACATACTTACGTCAATAAATTTTCATTTGCAGCCCTGAAAAGAACTCATATTTTGATGTTTATGGTGTGAAGGTTTCAACCGACACTATAGTATTGCCCACGCATAACCTTATCATTAACGAAATTTTGTCACTTCACAAAGGTCTAGGAGGACTCTTTCTTCTCCAGTTCAGAATCTCAGATTTAGGAAAAGCTCCCTGCAAGTATCTTAGGAACTAAAATCGTGTAAAATACAATTGTGGGAAGCTAATCTTCCCCAACGTTCCACGACAAATGTCCATAGTGGTAAGTTTACCACTAGTTTTCAACGAAAACTGGCTTGCACATAAATTTATAAACAGACTAGCTGGGCAGGCAGGCCCTGTGTCAACTTTCTGAGATGAGGCTACATCGATCAAAAAAATGGTTCAAATGGCTCTGAGCACTATGGGACTTAACTTATGAGGTCATCAGTCCCCTAGAACTTAGAACTACTTAAACCTAACTAACCTAAGGACATCACACACATCCATGCCCGAGGCAGGATTCGAACCTGCGACCGTAGCCGTCACGCGGTTCCAAACTGAAGCGCTTAGAACCGCACGGCCACTTCGGCCGGCTGCTACATCGATCCTAACGACATAAAGTTCTATGAAACACTCTATGTGTGACAGGAAAGAAGTTCCTCACATTACTAACGATCTACTTGCCGTACGTATCTGTGCAGTACTGATTCTGACTTTGAATGGTGTCCACACGCCGTGGCAGGTCACACATCATGGAACAGCTAAGTGGCAGTGGGCGATCAATTTCCTACAGTCGGTTTCTTGCGCCCGATTGTCATATAGAGGACCTGGCTGGCACAAAATAATTGTTTTAATAAAAATTAATTTTTAATGTAAGGCGTTTTTAAATCGGACTAAAAAGGATAAAAACTGCTCTTAGTTCTTAGTTTCGTACAGGTAGTCTTGAAACTCGTGATTGTGAATTTTTTCTAACTACGAAAATATTTGCATGATTTAAAATGGAAAACGTGAGCACATGCAACAGACAATACTAAGGAGGTGAACTTCGCATCCATCAATTATGGAACACCTCAGGAAATGCTTTACCAACAAGCATTACAGCTCTCTTAGCAACAGAAAAGTTAAAGCTCTTGTACTAATTTATAACAGATGCTCAAATAAGAATACAGGAAAAGAGAATTTTTTACATTATATTATAGTAAAGATGTTAATTTGGTTAGATGATTGACTTAAGTTCAGTTTAAATGGATGCAACTGCTGTTTTTTTTTTGTGGTTCTGAGGCAGGTTTATGCGTGATGCCGAAAACGAATATTAAATTTAAAAAAATTAAAGATAATCGTGTATTGCATGCGCACCACGTTTTCCCTTTCAAATCTTACAAGTATTTTCGTACTAGCGGCGATTGACTCCCAGAGATTTTTTGCAATGATTTTTTTCAATACTAGTCTAGTAACTAAGATAATTCCAGTTTTATTCCCAGTCCATCTTCACTTTTCCTCTGGTTTCGCAGGTGAATACGGGAACTCTTCTTTGAAATGGTGCTTCAACTTTTTTAGTATCTTTGAAAGCTTTGCCTGTGTTACTCTTTAAGCATTCGTTGGATTGCTACGTTTTTTTGCGGAGTTTCGATTCTCCCCTTCTACATAGTTTTCGAAATTTTCATCGTTATTATTAGGTCACGGAAGTTATAAACGCCCGTGCTCTGGCCGATGGGGAGAGTTCGTGGGTTGTTCTCTGGCGCTTCCCGGAAGTTTCGGCTAAGTTCACACAGCTGCAGCTAAGTTCCAGCCTGGAGCAGTAATCGGTTCAGACTTTGTTTCTAACAAGTATAACTTAGGAAACTCTGAACTCGCTTGACTACGTACTTCAAAATTAGAACGTGATGGGAATTAAAGCAAGGCATAACAGCAGCTGGTCATTTGCACACGCAATCACACTGCGCCACTTCTGGAGTAATCACCGTTGAAACGCGCTAGAATGGCTGGTGCAACCACAGTGCTGCCATTTGTACGCTTGCGGTACTTTTAACGTATCAGACGCAACAAACAGGCCACAAACGCGTTAATTCAGGTATGCCAGGCACCCACGGCCCGAAAGTTAATAATGCCCTTTTTGCAGCTCCGATAATTATCCCCTTTTACAAACGACAGCAGTGAATGATACACTGGTATGAAAGTTTTCAAATTGGGATTACTTTTCAAAAAGCCAGTTCTGGAAATCTGTAAAAAGATCCATTATCTGAAGAATGGACGACTGATGGAATCATGATGCAGCATGCTGAAATGGTGCAAAACATTTGCAGTTCGTACGGCCATGAAGAGGAGATCTATTGTACACACTTGTATTTTGAACGAGATGACTACATTTTTATTTATTAATCGTATGGCGCACATTAAAGTTTTTGAATCACAAGAATAGCTGTAGATACACACAAATATTACAAAACTACCATACATCAACACTTCATCACAGTTCTCCAGTATAATACAATACAAATGCCAGTAGCTGTAGGCGAACATCAAGGTCTTTTATGTAGTTTCAGTCCACTCGTCACTGTCAGGAAATCTTCAAAAGGCCCCAGTGTGGGTATGTGCAGAACATGTTCGTACAACATGAGCTTCTGTCTGTCATGTAGCATCACAGTTACAAAATAGTGATGAAGGTCCCCCCCCCCCCCCCTCCTTCACTGGTGGAGAGTATCCGCACATCTCACGTGGTCCGTTCGGATGCAATTCAGAGTAGTCCAAACTGCCCGAGGCTGGTCAAATCCACGGGTTTATCCTGGACACAGGGCAGTTTCAGGCATTGTGGAGGATAGTTATGTTGCCAGCAGCGTTCCCATTCATCAATGGTAGTGAATTCATCCTCAGTAAGAATCATGGCTGTGATAAGAGTAGGATATCCTTATCTCAATCTTTTTCGCTTCACAGATAATACATAATTAAATACTGGAAGGTGAGGATTATCAACAATCTTCCGACATTCACGTAGTAGCGCACACTTCATCAGAAGCTGGACCAGTGTGTGAGAGCAGACACTCGAAAAATATCTGCTGACGATCTCCAACTACTGCCACAGCGTTTATGAAGAATGTTATTTTTACTTTTGAGCTTAGTATATGCTCGCGTAAAACGCACCTTACAAGAAACTATCCTGCCTAAGATGCTCCTGAAGTACTTTCGGGCATGTGTGACGAGGTTTGTCTCCCTCAAAACAGACACCAAGTGCACCGTTTGCCAATGTATTGGATAGATGCAAACATACAACCTGCGTTAAGTTTCAGCCTTCAATTACTGAAGTTTTGGCTTCAGACGTTTAAATCAGAAGTTAAGATTTATTCAGTTGTTTCGAAAATGATGAAGAAGACGGATTCCTGATATGAATACTTTTGTACACCTAGTGTCTTTTCGTGCAATTACATTAAACGTTCTCTCAGCTAACATGTTGTCAAATGGATTTGATGTCCGTCTGCATGGAAAAATTTAAATTTATTACTTGTTGAAATGCAATTCAGCAAGAAATTGAAACATATGATTCATGTCTGTATTTCCAGCAGGTGTGCCCGTCGTTTAAGAGGGCATAATTTTTGCGACCGCGTCTAATGCACCATGAAGTAACACCAGAAAAAGACAGCGATAAGGAAGCATTGTCGACAGTCCTCATGGCTAGGCACGTGGTCTAACGCACTGCTTCCCAAGCGGGACCGCTACGAATCCGCCCTGAGGTCCGGTGCAACAGCCAGCCTGCGGATGGTTTTTAAGACGATTTTCCATCTATCTCGGCGAATGCGGGCTGGTTCCCCTTATTCCGCCTCAGTTACACTATGTCGGCGATTGCTGCGCAAACACTGTCTCCATGTACGCGTACACCGTAATTACACTACCACGCGTCCGCCCCCGGTAGCTGAGTGACGCCGGCACAGTAGCTCAGAGTGTCCGGTCAGAGGGATAGCTACTCTCTGTAATAAAAAAGCTGAGTTAATAGATCAACAACGAACTTAAAAGGGTGCCTCGCGAAGTCCGTCCCGATCAGATGGAACGAACGAAAACGGACAAAATGCAATTATATATATATAAAAAAAGAGTGGTCAGCGCCACATAATGTCAATCCTAAGTCACACGACATTTCCATTTTACTCTACCACGCAAACATTTGTGTTTACACTCGTCTGATATGAGACGTTCCCGAAGGGATCGACTGGGGACAGAACAGCATCATAGCCCTGGCTTCGGAGTGGGGCGGCGGAGGGGTGAGTGGACTGCTGCGCCTGTTGTGGGGTTGTGAACCACTGAGGGCTACGGCAGGGACGAAGCCTCTCCGTCGTTTCTAGGTCCCCGATTCAATACACAAGCGCTGTCGACGACAGAGCAGATGTAAAATTGAGCTCCCCCGACATATAGAATATTCAAATAACTTATAGCATCGCAGCGCTAACGTCCTTAACAACCGGTCGTTAGTATAGTTGTGAAGGCAATACCGATCCAAGCATACGAATGTTTACATCAGAACTGACTGTACGAGCGACACGTATTGTATAAGTCACTTGACACCTGTACACGAAAAGTGCTCTAACATCAGTGCTTATTTTCCACACTCATATTTTTAATACGTGTGACCGTTTTCGACTGCCCTCGCCCCCCATCCTCTCTCCCCCACACCGTCCCCCTCCAGTCGCGAATGGTGCGAAAGAAAGATGACTGTCGGTAACTAACCGACAGGGTCACCTCACGAGATGTGTGTGGCAGAGACTAATATGGCGCTTGGAAAGTATGTTCTCGTGATCATGACCAATACCGTTTGGAAGACGAGGATCACAGCTCCAGTATGGGCGTCGTTATCTATTGCATTTTGGATCTTCTGGACGAACAGAGCGAGCACGTTTCACACGTCCGTTTCTTGGAGAATCCATGTTGATTCCTGCAGAGGAGATGTGCGACCTTCATGAAGCTCATTGCTAGTGAGCATAAAACCCTTTTTGTTATTTATTTTTATTCCAATTGTATACCACGATACTTTCCTCCAGATAATTAATTTCGGTCTATGATACCTAACTTATTTTCAACCAGAGGACAAACGACTTTTCAATCCCTTTGTCTGCAGACTGAAATTATAAGGGGCAATCAAATGGAAACAGGACAAATGGGAAAGTAACTAAATTGTTCCATTTCGAAAGTAATCGCCATAACACATTTATCCAACTCACAAGACGTTCAATGCCTTCACAGAAAAATGTTTGCCTTTGCCGGCGGAACCATTATTGTTCCGAGGCGTGCACCTCTTCGTCCGAAGCAAATCGACGGGCATGGGTATCTTTCTTTAGGGCTGCAAAAATATGGAAATCGAAACTTCTGCAGCATATTTTGACAGCATATGGGCGGCCATTTTGCTAGCAGGTAGTTCCGACTACGCTGCAGAAGTTTCGCTGGGAAGCCCTTACACATCCCTCATACAGTCTCTCATCGTCAATATAGTCCTGATCGATCCTCATACGATAACCATATTTTTGGGGCGCCGAGGACAGACATTCGTAGCGGCCGGTTTGCTTCGGATGAAGTGCAGGACTGAGTATAATAACGGTTCCGTAGGCACCCGCAAACATTTTTCCACGTAGGCATTGACCGTCTTTTCTCACAGTGGGATAAATATATTAACAGTCTTGGTGATTATTTTTGAAATAATCAGCAGTTTACTTCCTTTTGCTCCACATGTCTCGTTTTCATTTGACCGTTATTGTTACGTGGTATAAAACATCGTGGTCTGTAACCGTTTCTGACTTTAGCTGCGACAACTAATAAAACGTATTCATTTATCCGACAACGTATTGGCGTCGGCTATGGAGTCTTCTAGTTACACATATCTGTGCAACGACGCTTCTTAAATAACACAGATACCTGCGCCTTTGTCGAATCTCTTGAGACACCCCATTTCTCTAGCTACCTACGACAAATTACTGCAACGAGGGAAGCATGTTATTTCGTATCATCTATGAAGAGTCGAAAAAGTATATTAAGTGGCGCAGTTAACCATTCCTCTACTGACGAACTATTGACTTTTTCGTCGCTTCACGATAGACCAACTTCATTGTTATAAATGAAAAGCACAAAATTGTGGATATTCTGCATTATAGATCCTCAATTTTGCATTTTTCATTTATAGCTATTGCGAAAGTTCGGTGTGGGACTTAACGGATTCTAAGAAAAAACATTGCCAAAGCAGATGTAAAAGTACCGTAATTCGTCTAGCAAAGCCCATAAAATTTGACATTCAGTCATCAATAGGAAAACGTATCACACTACTCCGGCATGAAACATGCTAATTTTGGAAGGGGTAATGGTCAGCAAAGCACCACAAACTGACCGCCAGCAGCGAGTCAGCAACATGCATCTGCACTTTCCCAATGTCCATGCTCGAAGCCATCAGTGTCGTCCTGGGAACATTCTTATCGTGTCTTTAATGGTTCGGTCATACTACGATACATTTCGACTGAGCTATTATCTGTCACCATGGTATTCCCAATGCACACAGTCTCTTCTGTTGGCAGCGAACTGTTTCAACCTGCTATCGATGAGGAGCCTTTTTTAATTAATTGTTTCTTTTGCATTTATTGTCTTGATCACAAATAGTGTTCGTAGACAGTGGCAAATGGACTTCATTTCCATTAGTTATGCAGATATGAAGATTGTGTTGGTACTGGATAGCGTGATTTGGGCGCACTACAGCAAGTTCTTTAAGAGTTCGTTCGAAATTAGTAAGAGACGGGTGGCAGCAAAATACACTAAACAGCAACGGAAAACAACAACGGAAATGGAAAGTAACAAAACTGCAGCAAACTGTGTGGACACTCACACTGAACCGCGAAAAGAAGTAATGTCAAGATTAAAAGGAGAAAATGATAGAAGGCGTCTTAAGCAACGTAGCAGATGGCTGTGGCCGTCCGATTACAGGAACAAAGAATGAGCCAGCCACTCCGCAACATACTAAAACCTGCTGCCTAAAAGCTTAGCCTGGAGTCCAGACATATCACAAAATCTTGAAACTTTGACCACACCTCGCCTCGTTATCAACTAAAATGGAGGGCAGGTGCCCATCAACATTTAGTTCCCCCTCTCATCACGATGGAGAATGCACTCAGTTAAAATATGGCGTACAGTGATTTGCACGTCACAGACACCAGAGAAGGGGTTAGGTTCTCTAGCCGGAGTGAGAGCCGGCCGGTGTGGCCGAGCGGTTCTAGGCGCTTCAGTTTGGAACCGCGCGACCGCTACGGTCGCAGGTTCGAATCCTGCCTCGGGCATGGATGTGTGTGATGTCCTTAGGTTAGTTAGGTTTACGTAGTTCTAAGTTCTAGGGGACTGATGACCTCAGAAGTTAAGTCCCATAGTGCTCTGAACCATTTGAACCGGAGTGAGAAGTCATGTGTAAAGGGACAGTGCTCCAGATACTTGCACAGAAGAAGTTGGAGAGTTGCAACGGACCAGTCTTCAGACTGCATAACACAACAGTAACATTCCATTCCATGCAACGATCAAATGGGCCGACGGAAAAAAATTGCAACGCCAAGGAGGAGTTGTGGGACATAAACAAAAGCTGTTAGGCGCGTTTCTACATCTGAAACTTTATGACTGTCTAATCAAATTTCGTGCAAGTAGCGTCCTTTAAATACACATTGTAATGGACGTGGGCGTTGGTTACCTTTGGGACTGGACTGGTGGTTTGTTGTCAATCAAGAACGCCTTTAAGGAGACAAACACGGCATTCTCATCACCTCACTGAATTTGAACGAGGTCTGTAACAGGGCTACGAGAAGTTGGATGTTTCTTTTGCCGTACTGTAAAAAGATTGAGCAAGAAGATAGCCAGAGTACATGATTGCTGGCAACGGCAGTCACGCCAGACGCCTTGTAGCGTGCATTCCACTGATTCCGAACTACCGCCATTTACGACTTCAGTGGTGTCAAGCGAGAGCTCACTGGAAGGCGGGGTGGAGGCTGCTGTGTTTTCTGATGTAACCTCGTTCTGCCTTAACGCCATTTATGATCGTGTGCTGGTTAGGAAGAGGCCAGTTGAGCGGCTGCAACCAGTGTGTCTGCGTGCTAGACACACTGGACCTATACCTGGAAGTATGATCTGTGGTGCGATTTCGCATGACAGGAGAATCACTGTCGAGCTCATCTCAAACATCCTGAGTGCAAAATTGTACGTCAGTCCGCTGATTCGCTCTGTCGTGCTGCCGTTCATGAACAGCATTCCTAGGTGTGTCTTCCAATAGGATAACGCTCGCCCACATACCGCAGTTGTAACCTAATATGCTCTAGAGCGTGCCCACATGTTGGCTTGGTCTGTTGTATCACCAGATCTCCAATAGAGAACATATGGGAATCATAGGACGACAACTCCAACGTCATCCACAAACAGTACTAACCGTCCCTGTATTGACTGACCAAGTGCAACAGGCATGGAAGTCCATCCCACAAACTGACATATGGCACTAGTACAACACAGTGAATGCATGTTTCTATGCTTGCATTCAACATTCTGGCACTTACGCCGGTTATTAGTGTACCAGCATTTCACATTTGCAGTGGATTATTTCGCATTTACATTAACATGTGATCTTTCAATGTTAATCACTTAAATATGTTACCTAGAGAAACACATTTCCGAAATTTCATTACTCTACATTAACACTTTTTTCGTGTTGCTATTTTTCCCCGTCAGTGTATTTATTTAATAACAGTACCTTTGCTTCAAAATACACGACGTGTTTCATACTTTCTTCCATTAAAAAAGCAAGTGACATTATAAACACAGTATGTACAGGGATTCAACCTAAGTGACCGTTTTCCTTAAAGAAGTGACTAGGAATATACAAAGCATTGGAATAGGTGCATTACGCATCACTTGAGTCACTCTGACTTACATGTGAATGTGAAAATTTGTCGTTTAAAGTAAACACTTTAATTCTGACCCAACTCCACATGAACAGAATCCAAAGTCTTAACTCTACATACTCGTCATATTTGCAAACCGAGCGAGGTGGCGCAGTGGTTAGCTCATTGGACTTGCATTCGGGAGGACGACTGTTCAAACCCGCGTCCGGCCACCCTGATTTAGAATGTCCGTGATTTCCCCTAATTGCTTCAGGCAAATGCCAGGATGGTTGCTTTGAAAGTGCACGGGCGACTTCCTTCTCCGTCATTCCCTAATCCGATGAGGCCGATGATCTCGCTGTTTGGTCCCCTCCCCCAAATCAACCAACCAACCACACTTAGAATTCGTGCACTTTGTCGGCTACGCGTTCGTCTACATGGCAATAAAAATATGACTCACTGTATGCATTTGCGGTTAGTTTCACCGCGTCCGGCTATGGCTATGCAGTGGCTATCAGTCGATCGGTTTGCCTCGCACAGAGGTGCCTGTTTAATTACGCGACAACCGGACACCAGCGATGGCCGCCCATGAATAAAAATCAGTGTGTAATTACACGAGGGTGGGTGGCGTGATGGGGGATGTGTGTAGTGGTGGTGGAGTTCCAGGGCCGCGTGTGCTGCGCGATATCATCTGCCGGCGCGCCTGCTGCTCTGCTGCCGGTGGGGGAGAGGGTTACAGCGTGAGGGGGAGGGGGTTGGTATCGACCGCCGCCGCGGCCACCCTCCACCCTCCACCCCCGCCCTCTGATAATAGCGGCAGCCAGCGCGCGGCCCGACTCCCCCTGCGCGAGGCAAACGCTTTGTTCTGCGGCGATCGCCAGCCACAATAGGAGCTGAGCGTACAACATGCACGTTCCGGCGAAAGCCGTAATGAGAATTATTTGAGCCAATCCACGAATGTTCGCCGTTCAATTGTATTTCCTGCTGTGCACAGATGCGGGGTGAGAATTCTCGAAATCAAAATTCGTGCATGCAGTGTGTTTCCGTGACGATATAAACTTCTAAGGTTGGTAGCGAAAAGCAAATTTTTAAATCTGAGGTACGGCACCCTCATCCGGAAACGACTGACGCGAAGGCTATGCCCGAAAATGAGGAAATTTGCAATTTACTCTGTTGGTCTCCCAACAGAGTTTACAAATAATTTTATCTTCTCTACTTGCAAAATGTAATCCATCGCAACAGTTAGCGAGTTTTTATAAGTCTATCCTTGTGACTGATAGCCTGCCGGACTTCGACCGTTCCCTTCCTTAAAAAGTGAAAACACCTGCAGCTATCATTTTGATTTTACTGTACTGTATTGCAACTAGTTTCGGTGACTCAGTACACCATCTTCTACATCTACAAGATTACTCTGCATTTCACAACTGAGTGCCTAACATAGTGTTAATCTAACTACCTTCAAGCTATTTCTCTACCGCTCCACTCTCTAGAAGGGAGCAGGACA
Source organism: Schistocerca piceifrons (assembly GCF_021461385.2). NCBI lineage: Eukaryota > Metazoa > Arthropoda > Insecta > Orthoptera > Acrididae > Schistocerca > Schistocerca piceifrons. The sequence continues at coordinate 400,519,720 of NC_060139.1, read as the reverse complement.
ATCGAACACTTAAATTTTTCTGTGCAAGCTCTGATTTCTCTTATTTTATTGTGATGAGCATTCGCACAGTGAGAAGAAAGTTGGTGGCTGAAATTTCATGAGAAAATCCTGTAGCAACAAAAATCCTTTTGTTTTAAGGATAGCCATTCCACTGGGTGTTGTGTGATGTCCTTAGGTTAGTTAGATTTAAGTAGTTCTAAGTTCTAGGGGACTGATGATCATAGATGTTAAGTCCCATAGTGCTCAGAGCCATTTGAACCAGTTTTGATAGCCATTCCGGTTCACGTATCATATCCGTGCCACTTTCTCTCCTATTTCGCTATAGTACAAAACGAGCTGCCCTTCTCTGAATATTTTACAAGTCCTCGTCAGTTCAATCTCTAAAGGATCCAGCACTGGACAGCAGTACTCTAGCAGAGGACAAACATAGTGTAGGAAGTCTCTTTAGTAATCGTTCCAACTTAAGTTATTCGTAATTAGAATCCCTAAGTAATGTTGAATTTACAGCCATTAGATTCGTGTGATTCATCGTGTAATCGATACTTAGTGGATTCCTTTTGATACGCATATGGATGGCTTCATACTTTTCGTTATTTAGATTCCATTGCCACTTACCGCACTATTTAGGTATCTTGTCTAAATCGTTTTGCAATTTGTTTTTGATCATGTGATGACTTTGACAGTAAATGAGAGCATCATCTGAAAACGACCTAAGAGTGCTACTCAGATTGTTTCCTAAATCGTTTATGTAGATCGGAACATCAGATGGCCCGTAACACTTCCTTGGGGAACGCCAAATATTACTCCCTTTTTACTCAATGGCTTTCCGTCAATTATAACTTCAGTCCTTAACTGACGCTAAGGGTGTGAACTCCAATCGGATCCCATGAGTGACCAACGTCTATGAACTGGCTTCCGCAGAATACTGTACAAGCTATATTGTGTCTCATAGTTGCAGACACAACATGGCTTTTACAATATTCTACCTAAGCCGGTTCATAGATGTTGACCACTGGTGAGGTCTGTATACGGCTGGGGTTAACCCCCCTCCGTGTCAGCTAAGGACTCAAGATGGTGCATTTAGCCACCGAAACTGGTTGCAATATAATAAAATATAATCAGAGTGTCGGCTGCAGTTGTTTTCATTTTTTGTTTTTTTTTTTTTTTTTTACGCCAGTTAAGCGAATTGGCGTCACCCCGATATGCAGGTATGACATCGCCACACAGTTATGGCGTACTCGTTCAAGCCATTCCTTGTTGTTCGAATAATGTCACATGCGGCGATACTTCCTGGCAGGAATACCGTAATCTAGAATCTCGACAAGTGACATTCCGAAAATACCTACGAGAAGAAATTAGGTCTTATCACATGAACGAGCTAATCAGCAAACAGGACTATCTCTTCCTGCCGACTTTCCATTGCCTCGTACTGCTGAAACTATTATTTTACTTCCGTTATTTTGAACACATATAGAGCTATATACTTATATGGATATGGTGTCTGTTCTTTCGGACATGTCCAAAAGAACAGACACCATTGATGACCTGCAGCCGCCTAGAATGAATTTAGAATTATATTAATACCTTCAGCTGCCGACGGGCATTGGTATATATTAACGGGGACAGGTGAAAATGTGTGCCCCGACCGGGACTCGAACCCGGGATTTCCTGCTTACTGGCAGACGCTATATCCATCTGAGTCACCGAGGGCATAGAGGAAGCGCGTCTGCAGGGACTATCTCGTGCACGCCTCCCGTGAGACCCACATTCTCACCTTGTATGTCCACACTCTACATTCGTAGTGTCCCACCGCAACACACTTATTACTCGTGGAAGACATTCTTACCAGCTCCATTAAGAGTTTGGGGAATATGTGTGCATCCGCACAGAAGAAGGAGGTCATGGCCGGTATTGCCAGAACTATATACTTATATGGATAGCCATATAAGTATATAGTTCTGGCAATACCAGAGACGTGTTTGGATGCAGCCCGGTCAGGCTGAACGCCTTAGACACACTGTCCAGCGAGTGCAGCAAGGTGGAGGTTCCCTGCTGTTTTGGGGTGGCATTTTGTGGGGCCGACGTACGCCGCTGGTGGTCATGGAGGGCGACACGTGAATGCCATCCTCCGACCGATAGTTCAACCATATCGGAAGCATTTTGGCGAGGCATTCGTCTTCATGGACGACAATTCGCGCCCCCATCGTGCACATCTTGTCAATCACTTCCTTCGGGATAACGACAGCGCTCGACTAGAGTGGCCAGCATGTTCCCTATCGAACATGCCTGGAATGGATTGAAACGGGCTGTTTATGGACGACGTGACCCACCAACCACTTTGAGGGATCTACGCCGAATCGCTGTCGAGGAGTGGGACAATGTGGACCAACAGTGCCTTGATGAACTTGTGGATAGTATACCACGACGAATACAGGCATGCCTCAATGCAAGAGGACGTGCTACTGGGTATCAGAGGTACTGGTAAGTACAGAAATCTGGGCCACCACCTCTGAAGGTCTCACTTTATGGTGGTGCAACATGCAATGTATGTTTTTCATGAGCAATAAAAACGGCATAAATGATGTTTAGTTGATTTCTATTCCAATTTTCTGTACTGGTTCTGGAACTCTAGGAACCGAGGTGATGCAAAACTTTTTTTGATGTGTGTATTTTATTTCAGCTTAAAAATTGAGTTTACGACGTGTGAGGTGGCACCCTATGACGAAAATCGTAGCCAAACATTGAGACCAGCCACATCTCTGGGCCGCTCAATTACGCTGAGTATTGAGTGTAACAAATATGTATATTTTCGTGCCATAGCACTTGGGGGCTCGAGCTAACTGTTAAATCTACAGTGCGTAGTGGCCAGTACTGTTGTAAACATCACTTTAGCTTGAAATAAAATTTTATGTCTTCTTGAGTTATTAGCGGTATATAACCCTCATTTGAGCAAGAACTTTCCTTTTCCTTCTCTTATCGAAAGCAAGGAACGTCTTGTGGAACAAATTAGAGAGACGGAGTAGCGTTGCAGGAAATTACAATTCCGCTCGCCAGATATCGCCCTTAACAATGAGAATAAAAGCAATATCCTTCCATGAGAAAAGGCAGCTCTTTCCGAAGTTCGAATTCCTTCTTTCGGCCTATCTGAGTTTAGCGATTCGTTGTGCTGTTACTGTTTCATCTGCACAAGAGACGACAAAAAGCCTTCCTTGAGAACCGGGATGAATACAAAAGAGATCTCATAAAGTTGTTCGCCCCGAATAAACGATCTTATCTCTTTCGTCTTATTGCGTTTCCAATTAACAGAAATGGACGGCAATTTTAATAGCGATTACTAACTTTCGAGGTTGACTTATTCTCAGATTCCAAAACTTTTAAAAGTTTGACGTTCCTTCAGTTTACTGAACAGTCAACGCGATTACGAAACATGGAGAACAACTTTAATATTCCAAAAATAATTTCACTTTGGTAGTTGAAGATGTGATTATTCTAGCAGTATGCGACATTTAATAGCAAATTGTGCACTGTTGTATGGTGGATCGTTTAACCCACTTTTCTTTTGTTTCAAGATTTTCTGATACTTCCGCGACATACCATTTTGATGACTCTCTCTCTCTCTCTCTCTCTCTCTCTCTCTCTCTCTCTCACACACACACACACACACACACACACACACACACAAAATTATTTGTGAATGAACATATCGGGTGAGTGAGATTCGGAAGGAAAAAGTAAAAAGTTATGTTACACACACACACACACACACACACACACACACACACACTAATGGTTATTTGTGAACGAACTTGTCGGCTGAGTGAGAGTCTAAAGGAAAGAGCTATGTGAGGATAATAGATATGACAGAAAATTCGTGAAAACCATTTACAGTGGGGAACAAAAATTGAAACGGCATGTCAAGGAGGAAAGACTGGTCTACACAAGTCACCTATTTCAAATACCTGGGGAAGTGTGTGCTTTTCCATTAGATATGACACAAGGTATAAAAAAGCGCATGTAACAGACAAACTCAACACCGCTGTTAATGTCTATAGCTATCAAATAGTGTTTATTCAAAAGCGAAACGAGTATCGAAAATGGCAGTCTCGAGAAGAGTGTGAAGAAAAGCCTCATTTAAAATTTCGGTCCCCAGCGGGAAAGGCATTACACTGATCAAGGGGTTTAAGTAGGGCGAAGTAAAAACGAAAGGCAACAATATTTCTAATGCGATATTTCTGTGACTTACGTAGTGTCGTAGTAGCAATGACAGTGGCGCTTTGGGAGTTACTTGAGTGGTCGCCATAATGAGCCACTCTGTCTCCGTTGGATAGGGCAAACGTTCTCTGTGGAATCCAGCCACACTGCAAGGCCTGAGAAAGACTTAAGAGCTTCTGGTCATCCGGGAGACAAGATTAGCGTCCGAAAGAAATCTCCGCTGCAGGCTCCTTTACGTAGCAACACTAGCCCGCGGAAGCGGGTCATAATTATGACGCCAGGGGTTTTAGCTCTGCGGCGAGCCTGACACTGACAGTAATTTTTTGACAGTGGCATAAATGCTGCAGGATGAAAGATTCAGGGTAACGCATCAATGTGAGCCATTTGGTAGAATAAGATTGAATTTCTCGACAGACTGACGCCGGTGTCCCAGCTTCCCTGTCGGTTCCACAACCTTAAGCATTATGTTTCCGCGTCCTCCCGACCTAGACGGAATGATTAGGGCACTCTCCATGAGCCGCCCGTTTATGTAGGTAGCCAATTTAGGATGATGGTGGAACCACTCAACAGCAGATTTACAACAGTGAGGTTAAAAAGCTGTCGGCGAACGTTTAATTAGGTGCAGCAAGTTACATGCTCTCAGTTAGTGACACGAAGTCAGTGGTACGCACTGGAGCAGTTAACCACACGCATTCGCTTAAACTTTTAGGTCTTTCTGGCACCAGTTATCGTTCTGACCGACTCGTAGGGCTGTTGATGTGTATGCTTCTCGCATTTCTATCACAAGGGTACATTTACCCTGCATGTTACAATCGAGCGCGGACAAACAACAATGACATGTGATGCGCATCTCCGTGTGAGTGTGAGACTGACATTACTGTATTCCACCTTCACGCATAGTCCACCCTCCAAACTCATATCATGATAGCCCGCCATTCATAGATCGTAGGGGGCAATTTGTGACGGCAAGTTGTTTTGAAGGATAGATTATTCTTTAATTGATCATTACTGTGTGCATGTTGGTACTGTCAATCATATTTGATTTAAAATCAACGCAATCTGTACACCCACATCTATGTGCCAATCATTTGTCGTCTGAGCAGGGCTCTGGTATACTCGTTGGTCTACTCAATATAATCGCTTCTAAGTTTCTACATAAATGCTTCTCCAGGGTGTGTCTGAAGAGTTCGATGAACGGTCTCAGGAAATAAAGGAAACAAGAGTTACAAACAAAATATTTTCGCTGGCATTCAAAATTATCGCCATAAGCCACAGCACCCTTCTGACACCGTTTCTAAAAGTGTTGGAAACTGTCAGCAATTGTTTCTTGTCGAATTGCTCAAAACATTGTGGTCACGTGTTGAAAATGGTCCAAATGGCTCTGAGCACTATGGGACTTAACTACTTACACCTAACTAATCTAAGGACATCACACACATCCATGCTCGAGGCAGAATTCGAACCTGTGACCGTAGCGGTCCCGCGGTTCGAGACTGTAGCGCCTAGAACCGCTCGGCAGATGCGACCTGGTGCTACCAGTACAACCTCGAACCAAGTGGTAGTCAGTGGCACGATGTTCATCGTCTTTCGCATATCATGAAAAAAGAGTGAGAGAATAATCGAGCCTTTTCGACAGCAAGGGCATGATCCACCATGAATTTCTACCAGACGTAGTTGGGGAACACGATGAACACCGTGACACTGACCGTCGCTTTGTCTCCGGATCGCACTGGAAGCACCAGCTCGCAGTTCCTGTAATGATGCAAATAAGCAATAATGCGTGACCACTTGCTTCAAGAGTTTTCACAAGAAGCATTTGCTGACAGTTTCCAACAACTTTATAACCGACGTCAGAAATGTGTTGTAGCCTAATGGCGATTACTTTGAAGACCACAGAAGTTACTTTATTTGTAGTTCTTATTTCATTTCTTTTCCGAGACCATTCAACAAACTTCTCAGAAGCACCTTGTATGTGTACATAAATATTACACGGTCTAGTCACATTAACGTGACCAATGCCTATCTTTGGCGCCAACGTGCAACAACTACTCTCAGATTGCAAGTGGCGGCACTAACAGGGGAAGGTATATAAAGTGTGTCTGGGTTTGTCGCTGACGCCGAGAACAGTGCAGTCGTTGTCGTAAGGCGGGAACGCAGCAGTTTCTGACATCCAAAAGGTCATTATCATTGGATTTCGGGCCAAGGATGGAAGAATTTTTGTTTCTAACTGTTCCTGTGGTGCCACGGTTGAAGTATACCACGCATGGCAAAACGGCACTATCCAAAACCGGCCCTGAGGCAACTGTAGTGCACCATGGGCCAGACATGTCAGGGGTGACCGATGGCTGCGGAGATGTGTAGGGGCGAACAGACGTGCAAATGTTGAGGAACTGGCAGCCAAAATGAACCATAGTGCTACCAACAGCGTCTCCTCAGATACCGTTCAGCGACCATTGCTGCATATGGGCCTCCACAGCAGGAACCTGGTTCATGCAGCCATGCTGACTGTGCAAGTGAGCTGTTTAGGTTTTTACGTTGGTAACGCCACGTAGCGCTCTATATGAAAATCACTGACTGTGCTGTGTGAAGTCTGTGGCCGGTTTGCATTGTTGGAATATTTGCTACTGTAGTGTTGGGCAGTTGGATGTGGACAGCACGTAGCGTTGCGCAGTTGGAGGTGAGCCGCCAGCAGTGGCTGATGTGGGGAAAGAGATGGCAGAATTTCGAGAGCAGACGATCTGGACGTGTGTCCATCAGAAAGAGTAGATTTGTAATACTGGATATCATGAACTGATATGTATATGATGACTTTTGAACATTATTAAGGTAAATACATTGTTTGTTCTCTATCAAAATCTTTCATTCGCTAACTATGCCTATCAGTAGTTAGTGCCTTCAGTAGTTACCTATCAGTAGTTAGTGCCTTCAGTAGTTACCTATCAGTAGTTAGTGCCTTCAGTAGTTAGAATCTTTTATTTAGCTGGCAGTATTGGCGCTCGCTGTATTGCAGTAGTTCGAGTAACGAAGATTTTAGTGAGGTAAGAGATTCATGAAAGGTATAGGTTGTTGTTAGTCACGGCCCTTCTTTTGTAGGGATTATTGAAAGTCAGATTGCGTTGCGCTAAAAATATTGTGTGTCAGTTTAGTGATGATCAGAATAAGTAAAGAGAGAAATGTCTGAGTACGTTCAGTTTTGCTGAGCTGTTTGAAAAACAAATAACGTAAGGGGTTTACCAGCACAGTAATTCATAAAATTTTCTAAGGGGACGTTTCAACTGCTGTTCATCGACGACGAAGGTTGGAACCTGCACGCCATTACCGCAATTAGGAATCACATGAGTGGTGACAGGTGTCCTTTTCAGATGAAACACGATTTGTGCTCCATGGGACAGATGACTATCGGCGTGTACAGCGTGAAAAGTCTGAAACCAAATACCCCGCAACAACTGTCGGAAGAGTACAGGTCAGAGAAGAGAGGGTTAGGGTCTGGGGCATGTCCTCGTCCTTCTGGAAGGCATGGATCAACCTAAGTATGCATCTGCCCTTGCGGATCTTGTCCACCCCTACATGCAAGTTGTTTTTGCTCGGCACGATGGCAGCTACCAGCAAGACAATGCAACGTTTCACACAGTTTGCATTGTACGTGCGAGATTCGAAGAGTACCAGGACTGGTTTACCGTACTCTCCTGGCCAACTAACTCCCCAGATTTAAACGCAATCGAAAATTTGTGGGAGGGCTGTTCGCGGCATGGAGCCTCTATTGAGCTGGCCAAAGCACTCAAGTTGGCATGGCTCCACGTCACTGTCTACACCTTCTAGGACCTCACTGACACTCTTCCTACACGTCTCGCAGCGGTGTGCGCTGCGAATAGTGCTTATTCGAGCTTATGACAAGTGGTCACATTAATGTGACTGGACCGTGTATTAATATACCGGGTGATCGAAAAGTCAGTATAAATTTGAAAACTGAATAAATCACGAAATAATGTAGATAGAGAGGTACAAATTGACACAAATGCTTGGAATGACATGGGGTTTTATTAGAACCAAAAAAAATACAAACGTTCAAAAAATGTCCGACAGATGGAGCTTCATCTGATCAGAATAGCAATAATGAGCATAATAAAGTAAGACAAAGCAAAGATGATGTTCTTTACAGGAAATGCTCAATATGTCCACCATCATTCCTCGACAATAGCTGTAGCAGAGGAATATTGTTGTGAAAAGCAGTGTAAAGCATGTTCGGAGTTATGGTGAAGCATTGGCGTCGGATGTTGTCTTTCAGCATCCCTAGAGATGTCGGTCGATCACGATACACTTGCGACTTCTGGTAACCCCAAAGCCAATAATCGCACGGACTGAAATCTGGGGATCTGGGAGGCCAAGCATGACGAAAGTGGCGGCTGAGCACACGATCATCACCAAACGACGCGCGCGAGAGATCTTTCACGCGTCTAGCAATACTTTTTTTTTTTGGTTCTAATAAAACCCCATGTCATTCCAAGCATGTGTGACAATTTTTACCTCTGTATCTACATTATTCCGTGGTTTATTAAGTTTCAAATTTATACTGACTTTTTGATCACCCTGTGTCTGTTACAAGCAGATAGATCCCTTGTACCCAAGATATAAGTCATAACCATCATGATGCGATGTGCAGGACAAATAACAATTGCCTGCAAGTAGGCGACGTTGCTTCAGTAGCTGGTGCAAGCGGTATCACAATATGGGGAGTGTGTCACACTAGCAATAAATGAAAAACGTCATTTTCCGCTTATCCTTCAAACAACCCAATCAGAAAATGGATTCGTTCATTCAGTACCAAGAAGAAACCTTTCAGCAAGTGTGCAACCGTCAGTTATGGTGAACGCCTGCAGGCACCGTGAGGGCCTGCCTAGGGCAGGGACGTACGCCGGCTGTCCCCCCTCAATCAATACCCAGGGCGCGCTTCGGCTCTCTGCGAGCCACGCCACGCCGCACAACCACTTCGCCCAAAATTTGCGACCGTCTAAATTTGCCGCGACTTGCGTAGAGGCAGCGCGCTGGCGGCATGCAAAGTGGTGTGTGTGTGTGTGTGTGTGTGTGTGTGTGTGTGTGTGTGTGTGTGTGTGTGTGTGTGAGCTCGCGCGACGTTCTCGGAATATCAGATAACCTCGAATGAAAATATTTGCTTCCTAGCCGCGGGCGACAGCGCCAAAGCACAGTACCTAGACGTCTCCGAGGTTGGACACGGCAGCTTGAAAGTCGCCAGAGTTTCGTGACGTGGAATATATAAAAGCATTCTGAACGCTGTGGTGTTGTAAAGAAGTCTTTACAGAGAGTGATTCATTTTCTGAAGCTACCCTGATATGGTGAGATCCCATTATTCCTGGTACGACATTTGCTATGAGGTTCTTACATTTTTGCCGACACAGAGCTGATGATACGATGGATAATGATAAAATGGACTGGGAACTAGTGAACTAAATGCCAATGTTAATCAATGGGTATGCAGGTATAAGCGTCTGCTTATCTCATTGTCTTCAAAATTTGACCGACTCGAAAATTTTCGCACAACTTCTACAAAATTTACTTTGTAGGAAGTACGCTACGGCAAACAATAATATATTTACCCCAGAGTTGGGTTGTTTGGGAGGAAGAGACCAAACAGCGAGGTCATCGGTCTCATCGGATTAGGGAAGGATGGGGAAGGAAGTCGGCTGTGCCCTTTCAAAGGAACCATCCCGGCATTTGCCTGAAGCGATTTAGGGAAATCACGGAAAACGTAAATCAGGATGGCTGGACGCGGGATTGAACCGCCGTCCTCCCGAATGCGAGTCCAGTGTGCTGACTACTGCGCCACCTCGCTCGGTATTTACCCCAGAACTGTAGTGGGATGGCGCATTCACGTCTAAGAGAGAGAGAGAGAGAGAGAGAGAGAGAGAGAGAGAGAGAAACACATCACGAAGGTGTTATGCAGACTTGCCACAAACTGATATTGAGACATGCATCGACGGAAAATGCAAAACTGTGAACTTTGGCGACCGATGGATGAACGTATGACGCTGCGGGGGTCATTACACCGTGCAAGTGGCAAGGATAGTAAACAGGGTACATGTCACTACGAAGGCATAAAGTCTTTGCGAATTTCATTCCGTGTACTCATTTTGACAGTAACTATGCCTCGCAGGCAGACGCTTGAGCAATATAAAGAGATGTCCGCATTTGAGAGATGATGTGTAGTTGGACTCAAAGAAGCGCTCGACATTTCAATAGGAGCACTGCCGTATTCTACGATGTTGGCAGGAATAGGTGAACCATGACCCAACATATCGTCAAGAAGGAAGCGATCGACCTACAGAGACGAGAGAATGTGAGAACTGAGCAGTCGTTAGAGAGACATTCAGAACCCCGGATTCACCGTTACCATCGATCAGATGTGCAAAATGTGCTTCAGTGACGATAAGGACCATTGACAGAGGGCTCACAGAAAGGACTCAACTCACGGTGCCCCTTGCGCCAACTGCCATTGGCCTCTCGCACAAACAAATCTGGTTGCAATGGAATCGGGCACATTCGACGGACATTGACTGGAGTGGCCTTCAGTGAGGAGTCTCGCTTCGAACTGAGCGCGGTGACTAGCGAAGACGTGTCTGGAGACGCCAGATAACAACCTGACGGTCGCCCGCCGTGGCTCTCCAGCCGTCTCGGGATCTTGACGATCTAACACGCCAATTGGACAGAATTTGGCAGCATATCCCTCAGGAGGACATCCAAAATCTCTGTCAATGAATGCCAAGCTGAATAACAGCTTGCATAGCGGCCATAGGTAGACCAACGCGTTACTGACTTGCTCAATTTTTAAAGCTCTCTCTCTTTAATATATTATCTATTGTTTCTGAAATTCTAATAATTTATCTATACATGTACATTCCATCTACCGATTTCCGTCCCACTGCGATAATTCTTTCGTGGTGAGCAGGTTTTTTTTGTCTTAGAGCGTGTATACATTGTCTGATCAAAAGTATCCGGACACCTATCAGAGGACATTAACGTGCTGTCGTGCAGTGTGTCCACTCTTAGCCGTTTGAACTCTGCTGGGAACACTTTTAATGAGATGTCTGAATGTGTGTTGTGCGACAGAAATTTCGATCTCACAGTTGCCTTTGTAGGCTTTGCGATATAAGGAAATATGTTTTAAAATAGAGTTAAAGAGTTACTACAGATTATGGTTTTAGGAGATAATTACTAAGTGTATACTTTTTTATGTTTCACGTTGAATGAGCGGTGGTCGGAGCAACGAAGCCGCGTGCACTTGGATGGGGGCGGACCATCGCCGCGTCGGTCAGACGCCTTTAGCCGGCAGTCAGCGACTGCCGGAAGACACCGCTGCTTTTTTCCGATTCGCTGCGACAGTTATTACATAAAAAGGATCTACTCTGTTCATATTCAGTCACTCTTGCATAGACACGTACTAACGTAAAGATTCAACGTGGCCTTTAAAGTATCGTGCTTAAGCAATTGTTCAAACTGCAAAAACTGCCTGGATGCTAAGAATATGTATACAAAGACAAATAATAGTTGATACAAGGTGTCTCAGGAGGAATGAACAGTACTCATGGAATGCTACGAACGACGATTTGAAGCAAGAAAGGCTACTAGTCATTGGCTCTAAAATGTATACCTTAAGAGCTATCGGCACTTCGATACTATGAAAGACGACTCTTCTACTGAACATGTGCTCATAGCTCTTAAGGCATACATTTTAAAGTCCACGTTTACTGAACTTTTTTGCTTCGAATGAGGGTTCCTGTCGTATCCCTGAATTTCGACCATTCCTCCTGGGGCACCCTATATATAGCTATCTAATTAAAAATGACACCCGGTCTGTGACGAAGGTTAACGACATCTTAGAGACAGTAGGTTCCTTGAAATAACAGTGGGCTGGCCACGTCGCAAGAAGAAAAGACAACAGATGGACGAAGCTAGTACTGGAGTGGAGTTCGAGAGAGCACCGGAGGCCAAGAGGAAGACCACCAGACAGACAGATGGGACAAAGACATCAAGAAGATCGCTGGTAACACCTGGCACAGAACTGCCCAAGACCGTCCCACTTGGAGAAGATTGCTGAATGCCTACCTGAATCCACGACTCGAAGAGGCCACATCATTTAATGATTGAATTGGCTGATGACGATGGTGAATTAAAAATGTATGCAGAAGAAATACGCTGAAGCGCCAGAGAAACTGATATAGGCATGTGTATTCAAATGCAGAGATATGTAAACAGGCAGAATACGTCGCTGCAGTCGTCAAAGCCTACTGAAGACACCAAGTGTCTGGCGTAGTAGTTAGATCGGTTACTGCTACTACAATAATAGGTTATCAAGATTTAAGTGAGTTTGAACGTGGTGTTATAGTCGGCGCAGAAGCGATGGGCACAGCATCTCCGAGGTAGCGGTGAAGTAGGCGTTCTCCCGTGTGACCATTTAACCTGAGTATCAGGAATCCGGTAAAACATCAAATCTCCGACATCGCTGCGGCCGCAAAAAGATCCTGCAAGCACGGAAGCAACGACCACTGAAGAGAATCCCTTTCTGCAAATTGCCGCAGATTTCAATGCTGGGCCGCCAACAAGTGTCAGCGTGCGAACCATTCAACGAAACATCATCGATATGGGCTTTCGGAGCCGAAGGCCCACTCGCCCACCCTTGCTGACTGCACGACACAAAGCTTTACGCCCCGCCTGGGCCCGTCAACACCGACATTGGACTGTTGGTGATTGGAAACATGTTGCCTGGTCGAAGGAGTCTCGTTTCAAATTGTATCGAGCTGATGGTCGTGCACGGTTATGGAGACATGCATGTCAGTAAGGGACTGTTCAAGCTGGTGGAGGCTCTGTAAAGGGGTGGAGCGTGTGCAGTTGGAGTGTTGTGGGACCCCTCATTGGTCTAGATACAACTCTGACAGGTGCCAATTACGGAAGCACCCTATCTGATCACCTGCATTCATTCATGTCCGTTGTCAATTCCGACGGACTTGGGCCATTCCAGCAGGACCATGCGACACCTCACACGTCCAGAATCGATACAGAATGGCTCCAGGAAGACTCTCCTGAGTTTCAACACTTCCGCTGGCCATGAAACTCCCAAGACATGAATATTATTCAGTATATCTGGGATGCCTTGCAACGTCGTGTTCAGAAGAGATCTCCACCCCCTCGTACTCTTACGAATTTATGGACAGCCCTGTAGGATTCATGGTGTCGGTTCCTTCCAGCAGTACTTCAGACATTAGTCGAGTCCATTCCAAGTCGTGTTGCGGCACTTCTGCGTGCTCGCGGGGGACCTACACGATATTAATGATGTGCACCCGTTTCTTTGGCTCTTAGGTGTATCATGTTTCCGGTGCACTAGTATATGGCCACATAAGGCGAGGCATATCACGGCATGCTGTGGAGGAAGGCAACACATTTTTCCTGAGCCGAAACCATAGTAGGTAGCGATATTGGGATCTGTAATGAAGCGGACCCTCTAGCTCATTCCAAAAGTGATGCATTGTGTTCAGGTCGGGACTCTCGGCTGACCTGACTATGCTCGAAGTCACTGAGCCCTCCCGGCAGATTCATTCTGGTGTTGCTGCTTCTTTACTGACAACACGATACTCCTCTCCTCCTTTTATACTGGCGGCTTCGGATCTCGTGACATCTAGTGGTCAATTCCGCATTACAGTGGGATTCCTGATACTTCGCATTGGATAGTGTAAATAGATCCGACTTACCATTGTGCCAAAACTACGTAGCGTTACACCTGAAGCAGTAATGTACTTCATTTGGTGACTCGGACACACGGAAATATTACTGTATTATTGAAAGCTATGGAAATAATTGTTAGTGCGTTTACGCACCCACTTACCGGCATATCGTGACATATAATTGTTTTCATGTGGTGTTAGCACAGAATGAAAGGTTTAAAAAGTGTATTTTTAATATTATTGCGAAGCAGTGTGAAATTAACGCTGCTGTGAAAACGTGAATACATTTAGTCTCTGTATGTCCATGTTTTTAGCGATGGTCGCGGGACTCGACTGTTTGATAGAGGATGTCTAATTAAACACCTTTCAGCCGTCAATTTTCAGCTTATTTTATTAGGCAACCAGTTTCAGCGCTTTATTACGCCACCTTCAGGCCCCTGACGACGTGTAAGAATAATCTACATCGCTTGTGATCGAAGCGGGGGCCAGCAATACTGGTATTAGTAGATATCTACTTGCTACAGTGAGCACTTCAAACATCCAAATTTTGATGAATATCCAAATTTTAGAACGTAATCTTCAGTGAGGCAAAACAAAACAGATGCGGCAGAAAGAAACATAAGAGTCAAATGTTTGCACTACATGATCCCACCAAAGCCGACGATACTGTTATAATTAAGAAGCCTCAGTAGAGAACCCTGTCATATACGGACTAGCCGTCCTCTTCGCTGCTTGGGAAAGATATAGCCAGATTTCTGTTTGATGTGAATGATCCACTTCTGAATGGGGTTTTAACCGCAATGAAAATCCACATAGTCGATTACCTGTTTATCATTCGGGTAAGAAGGAAATTAATGCTAAAGAACATACTTTGTTAATAACCTACGATACTAACAAATTACAGTAAAATTAAACTCCATATCTGCTGTAGTCAGAATAAGATAAGGAACTTCTTAGCCAACAGCTCAACCAAGGTGTTTGTACCTGAGTCCCGTGGCGCACCTGCAAGTAATTTTTCTAATGAAGGAATGGACCTACTAAGAGGATAACAGGTGACGTCTATCTCCCGTCGAACATAAAAAACAGTATTCCAGGTGTAGGACCACTTTTCCGAAGTATTGCTCTCAGAACGAACATTTGTTCTTTGTTATCATTATATGCAACCAATCGTACTGACGCCTTAAACCGTAATAAAAAGAGAATCAGCACCGAGACAAAGACAGTCCTAATTTAGAGACCTCTGTGTGGGCTAAAGCCCTTTCTTCAATTCATAGCTTTACTTCCTATATTTTGCTAATTCTCCTTTTACCGCAGAAAGGCAGACAAAAGGTGTCAGACATTTTAATGTCTTCGAGATAACATTCGTTCGAGTGTAAGCAGTTGATGGATCTATCATCCTGCAATGGTGTCTTGATACTGGACTTCGAATGAAGAGGTACTGCAATTGCATGTATGCCCATATTTTTAACATCGTTACTCTTGTGGTTCTTCGGCTTCTCTCGGGGTATTTCATGTCGAAATAGTTCACGGGTGCAGTGCCGGATGTCAGTGTCCAATGGACAAAATATTTCGGCAGGCGACCACGTTGCCATCAGGTGCGCTGATTAACTGACTGAGGGCGGCCGGCGCCACGCTTTTAACTCCCGTCCATCTCCCTGTGATCTGCCGCTCTATCGGCAGTCTGCGCTCAGCATCCCCATCCCCTCTCCTCCCGCCGACACTGCTCCGTCCTCGGCTCGTGCCCAGACGGCACCTCTGCTGTTCCACCACCTGCCCCTGACGTCAGTTCCGTGCCTGTTATCTCTTTTTTCTTCTTAACCATTCTAACAGCGGGTTCCATGCCTTACTCAGGGTTCACCGGCTATCACATTTGCAGGATATCTGACAGATTCCGGATTTCTGTAGTCCAAGGTCGTCTTCCACACTACCAATCAAATACCGTGTTTTGGCTGGTTTGCGGAAGACCGTCTTCGCTTGGTGTTTTCGGAGAATTATTCGTTTTATCTTCCCAGATAACGCACGGCAAAAGATAAAAACGCGATGCCGGCCCCCATCAGTCAGTTCATCAGCACACCTGATGGCGGCAACGTGGTCATTTGCCGAAATATTGTGCCCGTTGGACACTGACACCCGTGAACTATTTCGCCACCGTTATTCCTGTTTGTCAAGAAGAGCACAAAATTGTAAATTATGAAATGTTGGAAAGTGCTGTTATCATGATTTGCGGAGATTAGGTCTTTTGAAAAAGAGAAGAATGTTTAACAGTACTCTATTTGCCAAAACGAAACACGTAAAATATTACGGCTGTCAAGGTGCTGTCAGTATGTGAAACACCATTTTAAAAGGCGATTTATGGAAATGTACCACTCCGTAGCAAGTTACATTTGTAAGATCCACACATCATCTAATCTGAAAAAGATGTCCGCAGCTCGTGGTCGTGCGGTAGTGTTCTCGCTTCCCACGCCCGGGTTCCCGGGTTCGATTCCCGGCGGGGTCAGGGATTTTCTCTGCCTCGTGATGACTGAGCGTTGTGTGATGTCCTTAGGTTAGTTAGGTTTAAGTAGTTCTAAGTTCTAGGGTACTGATGACCATGGATGTTAAGTCCCATAGTGCTCAGAGCCATTTGAACCATTTTTTTTTTTGAAAAAGATGAAAAACGAAATCGCAGAAAAATACAGTAGTTTTCAATACACTTCTCGAAACTGCAACAAGCACCTGGATGGATAACCTCCTATAAAGCCACATTTCATTCGTTCACCACGTTTTTCATCTGACTTCGCCTCCAATGACATCGCTGTCGGTGACGCGTCCAGCAACCGCAATTAAAGGGAAACCTACATAAAGGAATACTGAAACATCTGTAACGCAAAGTAGCACAGTTGTAAAACTTCCTGGAAGAATGAAACGGTGTGCCGGCCCGGGAATCGAACCCGGAGTCTTGCCTCTGCGTAATCCTTTCTTCCGCAATTGCTAGTATGCAAGAGAGCTTCGTGAAGGGGAGAGATACTATCAGAACTGAAGTGGTTACGTCTTGTCAATCAGGCTTGGTACCTTGTAAAAGCACTGCCTGCTGCAGGCAAGGCGCCCGGTTCCAATCCCGGTCCGCCAAAGAATTTTAAGCTGGCAGGAGGATAATCTACCACTGCTTAATATCACATCTACATCTACATGGATACTCAGCAAATCACATTTAAGTGCCTGGCAGAGGGTTCATCTAACCACCTTCACAATTCTCTATTATTCCAATCACGTATAGTGCGCGGAAAAAACGAACACCTGTATCTTTTCGAGGGAGCTCTGATTTCCCTTATTTTATTACGGTGATGGTTTCTCCCTTTGTACGTCGGCGTCAGCAAAATATTTTCGCATTCGGAGGAGAAAGTTGGTGATTGAAATTTCGTGAGAAGGTTCCGCCACAACGAAAAACGTATTTGTTTTAAAGATATCCACCCCAAATCCTGCATCATTTCACTGAGACTGTCTCCCCTATTTCGCGATCATACAAAACGTGCTGCCCTTCTTTGAACTTTTTCGATGTACTCCGTCAACCCTATCTGATAAGGATCCCACACTGCGCAGCAGTATTCTTAAAGAGGACGGATAAGCGTAGTGTAGATCTGTTACATTTTCTAAGTGCTCTGCCAATAAAACGCAGTCTTTGGTTAGCCTTCCCCACAACATTTTCTGTGTGTTCGTTCCAATTTGAGTTGTTCGCAATTGTAATTACTAAGTATCTATTTGAATTTACGCCCTTTAGATTTGCCTGGTTTATCGTGTAACCGAAGTTTAACGGATTTCTTTGAGCACTCATGTGGATGACTTCACACTTTTCGTTATTTAGGATCAATTGCCTGATGACTTCACTAGTCGATAAACGATACCGTTGTCGCCAGCTCATCCTGTCTCCCAAATCGTTTATATAGATGTGGAACAGCAAACTTGGGGAACACCAGAAATCACTCCTGTTTTACTCGGCGACTTTCCGTCAAAAATACGAACTGTGAACTCTCTGACTGGAAATCACATAAATGAGACGATATTCCGTAAGGAGGCAATTTCACTACAAACCTCTTGTGTGGTACAGTGTCAAAAGCCTTCCGGAAATACGGAATCAATTTGAAATCCCTTGTCAATAGCACTCAACGCTTCGTGTGAATAAAGAGCTAGTTGTGTTTCCCAAGGACGATGCTTTCTAAATCGTTGTTGACTGTGTGTCAATAGACCGTTTTCTTCGAGGTAATTCATAATGTTCGAGCACAATGTATGTCTTTGGGTAGGGATCTTTCGTCGAGCGAAAGGTTGTATATGATTGTTAAGTATGGACCTATTGTATTAGCGTACTCTGAAAGGAATCAAACTGATATACAGGGTGTTACAAAAAGAACGGCCAAACTTTCAGGAAACATTCCTCACACACAAATAAAGAAAATATGTTATGAGGACATGTGTCCGGAAATGCTTACTTTCCATGTTAGAGCTCATTTTATCACTTATCTTCAAATCACATTAATCATGGAATGGAAACACACAGCTATGGAACGTACACTTTGTTACAGGAAATGTTCAAACTGTCCTCCGTTAGCGAGGATACGACCCTCCGTCGCATGGAATCCCTGATGCGCTGATGCAGCCCTGGAGAATGGCGTATTGTATCACAGCCGTCCACAATACGAGCACAAAGAGTCTCTACATTTGGTACCGGGGTTACGTAGACAAGAGCTTTCAAATGCCCCCATAAATGAAAGTCAAGAGGGTTGAGGTCAGGAGAGCGTGGAGGCCATGGAATTGGTCCGCCTCTACTAATCCATCGGTCACCAAATTTGTTGTTGAGAAGCGTACGAACATTTCGACTGAAATGTGCAGGAGCTCCATCGTGCATGAACCACATGTTGTGTCGTACTTGTAAAGGCACATGTTCTAGCAGCACAGGTAGGTTACCCCGAATGAAATCATGATAACGTGCTCCATTGAGCGTAGGTGGAAGAAATGGGGCCCAATCAAGCCATCACCAACAATGCCTGCCCAAACGTTCACAGAAAATCTGTGTTGATGACGTGACTGCACAATTGCGTGCGGATTCTCGTCAGCCCACACATGTTTATTGTGAAAATTTACAATTTGATCACGTTGGAATGAAGCCTCATCCGTAAAGAGAACATTTGCACTGAAATGAGGATTGACACATTGTTGGATGAACCATTCGCAGAAGTGTACCCGTGGAGGCCAATCAGCTGCTGATAGTGCCTGCACACGCTGTACATGGTACGGAAACAACTGGTTCTCCCGTAGCACTCTCCATACAGTGACGTGGTCAAAGTTACCTTGTACAGCAGCAACTTCTCTGACTCTGACATTAGGGTTATCGTCAACTGCACGAAGAATTGCCTCGTCCATTGCAGGTGTCCTCGTCGTTCTAGATCTTCCCCAGTCTCGAGTATCAATTGCTTCGAACGTCTTCCTGTCGGGACACCTTCGTTCTGGAAATCTGTCTCGATACAAACGTACCGCGCCATGGCTATTGCCCCGTGCTAATCCATACATCAAATGGGCATCTGCCAACTCCGCATTTGTAAACATTGCACTTACTGCAGAACCACGTTCATGATGAACACTAACCTGCTGATGCTACGTACTGATGTGCTTGATGCTAGTACTGTAGAGCAATGAGTCGCATGTCACCACAAGCACCGAAGTCAACATTACCTTCCTTCAATTGCGCCAACTGGCGGTGAATCGAGGAAGTACAGTACATATTGACGAAACTAAAATCTCTAACATGGAAATTAAGCGTTTTCGGACACATGTCCACATAATATCTTTTCTTTATTTGTGTGTGAGGAATGTTTCCTGAAAGTTTGGCCGTACCTTTTTGTAACACCCTGTACAATCTGGACCGGAAGACTTGCTTTTGTTAACTGATTTAAGTTGCTTGACTACTCCGAGGATATCTACGTTACTCATGTTGGCAGCTGCTCTTGATTCGAATTGTGGGATATTTACTTCGTCTTAACATTGTTCTTAAATCAGTTGTTTTCACGATTAAGCGCATAAACTGTTGCGCTGATTACGAACGCGCGCCCCTATTTGGAAACTCCACGTGCAGCTCTGGAGCTCGCTAATAATTACGCGGGCAGAGGTATGCAGTGAGGCATTAGCAGGGTAGGCAGTAACGCACGGGCCAGCATACCAGCGCTGCCTGCGTAGCGAGCTGCGCGCACTGTGAGGGCGGCAAGGAGCGGCGACGCGAGGTGAGGAGCGGCGACGCGAGGTGAGCTGCGGCGTGGTGTTTTTAAACCGGCTGTCGCTGCCGCTGCAGCTGCGCTCACGAGATCAACGTGAGGGGCTTATAAAGTGCTCCGTCCGGAGGGCATTTGCGTTAACGGCTGTCGCTGCAATCTGCCCTGTCAGCCGAGCTGCGCTCAGTGCGATGAATAATGCACGCGGCCGCAGCCACGGTTTCCAGTCCGCCGGCGTTAATTTCGCGTCTCGGCCGCAATTGTATCGTTCTGACGTAAACGTCAATAAACCACGCCACGGGCGCTTGCGCAACGGGGAGCGAAGTGTCGCGTGCCCTTTTCGATGCCTTTACTGGTTCGTGAAAGCGAGCGGCAGAAGTTGTCTGCGATTTGTGCAAATTTCGTAGCGTACGTGAAAATGAAAGGCACTGCAGGGCATTCATATCTGTGAAAGACTCTCGCAGTTCCAATGTTTTTCTTGACGCTGTCTCTTTGTGTCAAAGAGGTTGAATAAGTGCGTGACGGACTTGTAAAGTTCGTTGGCTTCGTATGCGTGAAGAGGACGTAGACACAACTGTCGTATTACCCTGTTATTCTGCCAACTTTTCATGATTTCATTGAATTGCAAGAATTATTATGAGAGATGAAATGAATAAACGTCCTCAACACAAGCTATCATTTAGTAATGAAAATGTTTATTCTACTCTTTATTAACACTGTGAGTGAGGATCGGTAGATTGAAGCATTCGCTCCAGTATGAATGCATTAAGTCCGCTATTCAAAGTTAAAGTTCGAAAATCCGTCGTGGATAAATTGTAAAGATCCACAAAGCTATGTGGAAATTTACCAAGTCTTTAAATGCTCTGGTTCACGAGCGCAACTGTCGGAAACTCCCCTAAGTTCCTGAATCGTACAATTATACAGTCGTTTGACCATCGAACAGACTCCCGTATGGATGATATAGTAATAGCATCCCTGGCGTGGAGAAAAAACTGAAAGAGTTGAAAACAAATAAGTCGGCATTGAATTGTATTCCGGTTTTTCCAAGAGTCCTATACGGCATTGATCCCTTACTTGTCTTGCATTTGTCGCGAATCTCTCACCCAGTGCAAAATTCCAAGCGACTGAAAAAAAAAAAACGCACGCGGCTTCTAGTGTATAAGAAGGGTAAAATAACGGATACGCAAAATTACAGATCAATATCTGTAACTTGGGTTTGCTGCAGAATCCTTGAATATATTCTCAGCTCAAATAAAATAAATTTTCTTCAGACCAAGAAGCTTAAGCCACAAATCAATATTGTTTTAGAAAGCATCGCTCGTCCGAAACTGAACTTGTCCTTTTCTCACATGATATACTGATAACTATGGATGAAGGTCAACAGGCAGATTCCATATTTGTATGTTTGTGGAAAGCAGTTGAAACGGTGCTCCACTGCAGGCTGGCACGAAGGTACGATCATATGGAATAGAACCGAGTTTGTTGTCCTCGACCGGGAGTGTTCATCAGAGACAAGGGTTTCGTCAGGAGTGCCTCAGGGAAGTGTGATAGGACGGCTGCTATTCTCAGGTATACATAAACTTCGCAGCTCTTGGTCTAGTGGCTAGCGATGCTGTCTCTAGATTCCCGGACGGGTTGGGGATTTTCTCTGTCCGGAGACTGGGTGTTTGTATTGTCCTCACCATTTCATCATCATCATCATTATTATTCGTGACAGTGGCTAGATTGAACTGTGTGAAAAAAAATTGAACTGTGTAAACACTGGGACTTGGTACGGGTGCTGATGACCGCGCAGTTGAGCGCCCCACAAACAAACATCTTCATCGTCATCATCATCATCATCATCATCATCATCATATACATATATGATTTGGCGAGCAGGGTGGATAGCTATCTGCGGTTGTTGTGGTGTACGGTTAGGTATCTAAGTTGAGTGTCTGTTGGGAGATACAAGATGAGTGAGACAAAGTTTCTACATGGTGTGATGCATGGCAACTAGTCCAAATGTAGAAAAATTAAAGTTATTGCGGATGAGTAGGAAAAGCAAACCCATAGTGTTCCTGCTTGACAGTCACGTCGTTTAAATATCTGGGCGTAACGTTGCAAAGCAATGGTGTGATGCGTGGCAACTAGTCCAAATGTAGAAAAATTAAAGTTATTGCGGATGAGTAGGAAAAGCAAACCCATAATGTTCCTGCTTGACAGTCACGTCGTTTAAATATCTGGGCGTAACGTTGCAAAGCAATGTGGAATGGAACGAGCATGTGAAGATTGTGCGAATAGTCTACTTAGATTTATTGAAGAATTCTAGGAAAGTGTGGTTCAACTGTAAAGGACATCGCATATACGACGCTAGCGCGACCTATTCTTGAGTACTGCTAGAGTGTCGGGGATCGGTACCAGGTCGGATTAAAGCAAGACATTGAAGGAATTGAGAGGCGGGCTGCTAGATTTGTTACTGATAAGTTCGAACAACACGCAAGTGTTCTGAGATCCTTCGGGAACTCAAATGGGAATCTCTGCACGGAAAGCGACGTTCTTTCCGAGGAACGCTATTGAGAAAATTTAGAGGACCGACATTAGAAGCTGACTGCAGAACGATTCTATTGCCTCCAACATCAATTGCGCGTAAGGACCACGAAGATGAGACACAGAAAATTAGGGCACATACGGAAGCATACAGTGGCAGTCGTTTCCCTCGTTCTATGTGCGAGTAGAAGAGGAAAGGATATGACTAGTGTGGTACATGGTACCCTGCGCTACACACCGTAAGGTGTATTGCGGACTATCGATGTAGATGTAGATGAACTCCTGCAGACATTTTACAAGCACCTAGAATTGTCACCCGGAAAATATCCACCACTTTAGATGTCACTGACACGCCGGTCATCAGGACACATCCCTAACACGCCGACCAACATGTCTGCTGCCCATATTAGACTAATCGATCTATCTTTGCTAAACCCACAAAATCACACAGTGTACATACACAAAATTACACTTAGAGTACACATACTTACAAAAGACACACACATAAATACTCTATATGACTCCCGTCTGCGCGCTGATTCCTTCCAGCTGATGAAAATTAGCTTTCGTTGTCTATTTAGCAAGAAAAATCCAGCGAATGTCTTCCGCTTGTTGCACATGAACCTCATACCGCATAAGAATTACATTACCATATTATAGGTTTATTAGGGCCAGAATGTCACCGACTGCGCGGCTGGTCCCGGCGGAGCTTCGAGTCCTCCCTCGGGCATGGGTGTGTGTGTTTGTCCTTAGGATAATTTAGGTTAAGTAGTGTGTAAGCTTAGGGACTGATGACCTTAGCAGTTAACTCCCAAAAAATTTCACACACATTTGAACATTTGAATACATTTGAATGTCACCAACTTGTCTGTGGTGCCAATTTTTTCTGGGATCATGGTTGTCGAGTTATTTACATGTTATTCAGTCAGTCAAAATTAAAATTGTATACTATTATCTACATTAAGAATAATGAGAACTAAAAGTGTAGAGATAGTTACTGTAGTTTATTATCTAATATTATCGCTACATTTGTTGCTTTGCAATTTCTTTTACACTAAAATCTTTTTATGGACTCAAGATTCCGACTTATAACTCAGTATTACTTAAATAGAAATCCAAAAACTGTTTTTCGAT
The DNA here is from genome assembly GCF_021461385.2 of Schistocerca piceifrons. NCBI lineage: Eukaryota > Metazoa > Arthropoda > Insecta > Orthoptera > Acrididae > Schistocerca > Schistocerca piceifrons. Next base: position 400,495,878 of record NC_060139.1, on the reverse strand, counting down.
TAAGATGTTTAGAGGTTATTAGTTTTTAAAAGTAATAGGTGTTTTCGTATCTTTCATCCTCCGTGTCTAAAGTATCTTTAGTGACTGAAGTATGGATTTTATCTCCAGAGTATGGGTTAAGACGTGGTTCCTCGTCTCGTTTCACTCTTTCAAATGGTACCATTGCCCATTCCGTATCTTTATTAGTATAGGGTCTACTTATGCAGCGACCGTGAAATAATTTGTGGCCTGTTTGTTGCGGCCTAGCGGCACCCTCACACCACTCGCGGGTCAGCTATGGCCACTCGCCCGGGAAACGTTTGCTGCTGGATTTACTTTTGACCACACCCAATGGTAGAAATTTAAATTTGGTAAGTTGCTATGGGACCAAGCTGCTGATCGGTCCCTAGGCTTACACACTACTTAATCTACCTTAAACGAACTTGCGCTAAGGACAACACAAACACACCCATACCCGAGGGAGGACTCGAACCTCCGACGAGGAGGGGAGAGCTCGCGAACCGTGGCAAAGCGCCTCTGACAGAGCGGCTACCTGGCGCGCCCCAACAACTAATGGCGCAGAAGCTTTAAGTTCCTTAGATAACTTAGTCCTAAGACATGTTTGTGGTAAAAATACCACGCATTTGACAACTGGTGGGGTAACATTCTCAGTATTGTATCATTAGCAGAGTTCGCGGTTCGAGCGCAAATCAGCTCACAGCCAAAATTTACAACAGTGCAATGTAAGTGTACCTTTATCGATACTCTATCAGACGTCGACCTAACAGCACATCTGCAGCAGCTGCTTCATCGTAGGTCTTCGAGGAGTTAGATCTTCACGCCAATGGCCAGAGATTCCCTGGCAGACTGCATGTGGCTTTAAGGTAGCGGGAAGAGGACAGTCGCTGGCGAGTATCCGAACGTGCATATTCGATTACAGACAGCAGTTATGTACACGTATATCAGCCAATGTAGTCGACTTTAAACTATCTGTCTGTCCGTCTGTTAACACCCCTTTTCCTCAGACTCGTGAAATTTGGCAGGAAACAAGGTCTCACAGGACAACCAAAAGAAAAAATCCGGAAATTGTTAATTTGTAAATATATCACAGAAGAATATATTTTTTGGTCATTCACGAAAGTCTTGGAATTCTCGGGACCGATATCTTCCCAGTATAGCTATCGGTAACAGGCAAAAATCGTCGAGATTCTCTGCTCCTGGGATGGACGAGTTGTTGTTGTTGTTGTTGTTGCCGCTGCTGCTGCTTTAGGGCACAAAACAGCTGATGCCATAAGCGGCCGTGTCGTAACTTAAATTGGTAAATTACATAATGAATTTGAAGTCAATAGCACTCGGAGCCTAATAGATGGGAATAGAGCTGAAAACAATCACTTCCCCTTTGAGCAGGCTGCTCAAGCGGTTGAAAATTAAAATTCCTTAGCCAAATTACTGCGACGAATAAAAAGTAAAACACGGTATACAGCTCGTACTGCATCTGCTAAACTATCCGATAATTCTGATGGCAAACATACATTACAACGCAAACGGTGATAAAATCGGCATCGGGTCAGAAAATGGTGCACTGTCAATGGTTGGTTGTTACACAGACTGATGCGGGATCTCCACTTAAATGTTGGGTGACTGAGACGACAGTGTTCAATACGCAGCCGAGCTAATAGCATCTCCTCGCGACAACAGAGGTGAGAGGAAGCCGTCCAAGCCGTTGGGAGGTGTTTAATTTCCCGGAATTTGTTTCCTTATAGAGAAGGCCAGTGTTCATGCCAGAGTGACAGAAAGTTGTTACGTGCTGCAACACAGATATCTGAACGGACGGAATAGTCAAATGGTTCAAATGGCTCTGAGCACTATGGGACTTAACATCTATGGTCATCAGTCCCCTAGAACTTAGAACTACTTAAACCTAACTAACCTAAGGACATCACACAACACCCAGTCATCACGGAATAGTCGTATGTGGGATGGAGAACTAGCTATGGAACCGGTGTGCGAGTCCTATAAGCACTAATCCGGATTTTTTTCCCATCTGTCTCGTTTTTATTTGACTGCCCCCTTATACATAAATAATAATCGTCGCCGTTCACTCGCTGTGGCTACAAAGCACCCACTAGTCAGAAGAAGGCAATGATAAACCACCTCTACTAACACCTTATCAAGAAAGCAACGATGGAATTCCCCCCTGCTTTAACAAGTAAATAAGTAACTTTCGGACGTGCGTAACGGGGACTCCCTCCACTAGAACCGAAACGTTTCATAAAGGACGAGATTCAGCCAGTTGTCCCGTTGACACAGAAGACGCAGATGTCTAGGTCAGAGTTAGCCACTGGAGAGAATGTCAGCTCCACCGGAAGAGGCTAGTCGAGTCCGGGGCTTAACGGCAGTTTAGCGTCTGTGTAAGAGCGTCTGGGGCCATCAACTGCAAGTCGTCTCGTGCTATGGCCATTACTCCCCATCCACAGTAATGTTTCCTCTGCCGTCCTACGGCTGACAATTCCGGCACTGTCGTGGTCGTGGGCGGCACTCCGAGAAATTTGGAAAAAAAGGGAAAGGGCGACTAAAACGTAACCTCTTTTCTACAGGGGCGTGGTTAGAGATGAAGATGACGAAAGGAACTTCCTCTATTTGTCCTTCAACGAGAAATATTTATAGGTGAAAATACAACATGAGACATAAATTGGTCTCCATATTACCTGTACTCAAACGTTTGTTAACTTCAAGACATTGAGTACTTGCAGGAAGTTACCCCCTGAAATTTTTTGGGTATAGAGGACACTGAGGCGTATTTATATTTGTCCGTTCTCGTCCTCATTCACATTTCGAGCTGCAGGCATTGAAGCTCCATATTATCCACGGATCTTACTACTTACTGCGACCTGTTCAGTAACTTCTACGTCAGACACTCTTGCTTAGGGCACACCAGTTCAGCTACCGTTATCAGTCTTGTAGGACAGAAGTCTTCAAAAACCGCAATCCTGCGTTCGCAATTCGAACGGTAAGCTACTGACATGTTGCATACAGTTGTTGTTTAGGAGAGGCACATTCACGCAGCGGAAGGCCATCATCCTGAACCACTTTAAAATTCTCGTTACTGGAAGCCATTCTGCGCAGAGAAAAGGGGTCTCTTCCGGCTTCCTAATAAAGCTTATCCGTTGCCGTAATCCGCCTGCAGGGTACACTGGGGGCTGAATCTAGATTCATGGCCGCCAGACAGAGGCAGCATATTCAGTGGCATAAAAGTGAGCATTGTACCTTTGAATAAGCGGCCAGTGTTCCGAGAAACTACTCGTCTCATCGCCAAAGTACCAGATTGCGATTTACATTGTTTCGTGTGACGATTTTCATTTCGAATCGACACGGTTCCAGAGACTTTATTGGTCTCATACAGATACGGTTTTATGTATACACACTGAAACATTTCATTACTTTTACAGTGGTTCTTCAATATTTTGAAGGGAGTGCTACAGTTCGGATTCAGACCTATAGATATTGGGTAGTTATAATAATGACGGTGTTCCTAATGCTACAGTGCGGGCTGTATACATCGCATGACGCGTGTTTATTAATCAGAGCGCTCACGGAATACGCTGAAAAAATAGTTCCACTTTCTGCTACCAGGTGAAAATATGGCGCTGTACGCAGCCACAAAGTGTAATGTTTCATGTTTTGGTGTAAGTGTGCTGTTTGTCGCTTGGTGGTGAGTGTTGATTTGTTTTGTGAAGTGATTGTTGGGGTAACGGATTAAGAAGGTTGACGTTTTCTGTACGAAAAGCCATGACTATTGAGAAGAAAGACCGTGCACTCCTGGTGAAGTTGTCTAGCCAGAACGGCAGCAATAGCAGCCCTGCATTGCGGGAATATCGTCGACAGAAACAGCTGCGAAGAGGTCCCATGTCAATAAATGGATAAAAGAACATGATTAACAAACCTGGACAAACAGATGGTGCAGCAGGGAGAGGGAGGCGGCCCGTTCCCCATGGCAGTTGTTGAACTTGTTGTAGCTGTAGACAACCGTGCAGCACGTACCTCAGATTCTGCAGCCGTTACTCTACCTGTGTCATGGAAATTATCTATCCCTGGTCAACAGTTCAAAAGGTATCCCTACGAGACTCAGAATGTGCACCAAATTAAACCCAAAGAAAGGCTACAACGCCGTGACTCCATCATTTTGGCGCGCATGGGAATGGCTGACATGTTACCAGGGAATATTTTTTGGACAGATGAGGCAAATTTTACTCTGCACAGTGCCGTGAATGGACGGAACTGTCGAACATGGGGCTATACTTTACCATATGTTGTGCAGGAATATCCACTGCACTCATGTCATGTGACTGTGTGGTATGGTTTCACAAGCTCCTTAATTCTTGGTTCGTTTTTCTTCGAGTAAGATGACACCTTGCGGGTCTGTTAGGTGTAGAGTGACATCTGCACATTATAAGGACCTCTCTGTGTAAGACTTCATTCCACCTTTTTCAAGACGCAACTATGTTCACACAGCTATTTTCGTGCAAGACAGTGCGACACCACATGCCAGTTGCCGGTGAAAGATTTGCTCCGAGATACCAGTAATGACCGCATCAACTCTAGGCAATTCCTAGATGTGTGGCCTTCCAGATTGCCCGATTGACTTCAGATTGTGGGGATATATTTGAAAGATCGTGTCTATCAGGGATATATCTGGACTCTTCCTGGTGTGAAGGATAGTATACGACGACATATTGCTTTGATTACACCGGATATACTGCGAGTAACTGTCGACCGTGCTGTGTTACGGATGCAGCATGTTGCTGAATCGGGAGACCACATTTAACACATGTTATGACCACATCCTAATAAAGGTGCCAGAACCACTATTATCATGTGTCTGGTGGTTCCTCCCCTTTTCCTGCACCCACACCACATTCTGACTGCTTACAGAACCATGTTTTCACCCGGTGACAGAAAGTTAACTATTATTTTTCACCATACTCCATAAATGCATCGATTAAGAAACACACCTAAGATGTTTCAGCGTCCTGCGATGTATATAGCCCGCACTGTAGCGCTCCGAACACGGTCTCGCTGATTATAAACATCCAGTATAACTCTCGCTGAGCTTCCCTGCTCTGCAGACGGGAAGTCTAGAGGGTGAAACCGAAATCTACCGACAAAATTTCCGAGGCTGCACAGGGATAATTTCGGGGTAGTTTGGTATGAGACAGCAGTCGTATCTGGTGATTCGTTACAGAGTAGTTGCATTTCGTTCGATTTCTTTTGCTGTTGTTGTTGTTGTTGTTGTTGTTGTTGTTGTTGTTGTTGTTGCTGTTGCTGTTGCTGTTGCTGCTGCTGCCTTCAGTCCAAACACTGGTCTGATGCGGTTCTCCGTGCTACTCTATCCTTTGAGTAACTACTGCAACCTACATCCTTCTGCATCTGCTTACTGTATTCCTATCTTGGTCTCCCTCTTCGATTGTTACCGCTCCATGATTCCTTCCAGTACTAAACTGGTGATTCCTTGATGTCTCAGAATGTGTCCTACCAACGATCCCTTCTTCTAGTCAGGTTATGCCACAAATTTCTTTCCTCCACAATTCTATTCAATACCTCCTCATTAGTTACGTGATCTATCCATCTAATCTTCAGTATTCTTCTTTAGCGCCACGTTTCAAAAGCTTCTATTGTCTTCTTGTCTAAACTTTTTATCGTCCGTTATTCACTTCCATGCATAGCTACACTCCATAGAAATACTTTCAGAAAAGCCATCGTGACACTTAAATCATTATTCGATGTTAAAAAATTTCTTTTCTTCAGAAACGCTTTTCTTGCCATTGGCAGCCTACATTTTATATTCTCTCAACTTCGGCCATCACTTATTCTGCTGCCTTAATAACAAAACTTATCTACTACTTTAAATGTCTTGCTTCCTAATCTAATCCCCTCGGCATCAACTGATTTAATTCGACTATATTCCATTATCTTCCTTTTGATTTTGTTGATGTTAATCTTATATCCTCCTTTCAAGAGACCGTCCATTTCGTTCAGTTGCTCTTCCAAGTCCTTTGCTGCCTCTGACAGAATTACCCTGTCATCGACCAACTTCAAACTTTTTATTTCTTCTCCCTGGACTTTAATTCTTTCTTCAATTGTTTTTCGTTTGTTTTACTGCTTGCTCAATATGCAGATGGAATAACATCGGGGATAGGCTACAACCCTGTCTCACTCCCTTCTCAGCCAGTGCTTCCCTTTCATGCTCCTCGACTCTTATGACTGCCATCTCATTTGCGTACAAATTGTAAATACTCTTCCGCTCCCTGTATTTTACCCCTGCCACCTTTACAATTTTAAAGAGAGTATTCCAGCTAACACTGTCAAAAGCTTTCTCTAATTCCACGAATGCTTTAAACGTAGGTTTACCTTTCCTTAATCTATCTTCTATGAGAAGTCGTAGGGTCAGTATTATCTGTACTGAAACGGAAATATCTGCAGAACAGTGGAAATACCGACGGCATGCTCTGTGTGTGGAAACAAACTTATTCCATTCGCTCGCTGCACTTACTGTTGCGAACTCTGTTGGCCATTTTACTCCTGGCGCTAAAGTTTTTATTCAGTACTGCTCGGTTCTGTCTCAGTTTCTTTTTTTTTTTTTTTTCAGCAATGTTAGTCGTACATTAACGGTGATGCGCAGCATCTTTGCATGTGCCTCAGGGTTGCTGCATTGCTGTGTTCTGTGATATACGTTTCGTTGATTGGATATTGTGTGTTTTTTTTTAAATCTCGTATAGATATGTTTCGCAGAAACTAAGTTAATTGGGGTAACAAAGTGAACAAATCATTATACAGTATTACTCTGTAAGCCCGGGCCCCTGAGTGCGATTCTGGTATCATGTCCGCTGTGCCGCTCCGCCAGCTTCTCCAGCCTATACTCAAAGAACTGTGACAGATGCAGAATTTAACATTGGGTGTACACGAGGGAGGGGTAGGCACTCAAAGAGGAACTTCCTGGCAGATTAAAACTGTGTGTATCCAGTTTAATTCTGCCAGGAACTTTCATATCAGCGCACACTGTGCTGCATAGTGAAACGTTCACTGGTCTAGTACTTATTCTTTCAGCGAAATTCAAAAATAGCTGCTTTCAGATCTAGTGTCCCTGCATCGCAGAGTTTTTGTGACCTAGACCGCTAAAATGACTAAGGATTCCAGGGGAACTTATGCCACCTCTGTATCGTGCTTCTGACAAATAAGTATTACTAATGAGAGGATACCGGCAAAGCGCTCATACAGTTGTTAATTTCTCGTTGCGCGCTTTTAGCATAACAGTAGCAGATGTTCATATTTCAGGCTCTAGACATTAATTTTAATCAGAACTGTGTATTTATTAAGACAGGCGCTGTTGCAAATTCCGAGGCAGTTATTAGAACTTCTGGGGTCGTTTGTGTTGCCCGCTTCCTCCTTGTTTATCTTTCAGTAATGAGCACTAAGTACCCAGACCATCTTCCTTCATTTATTCCGAAACTTTAGTACTCAAGGGAGGCAGTTCATTAACGATTCACTTCCAACTTTCCGGCTTGTACATAATTAATCTCCTCCTACCTACACTTCCTGTCCCTATTTTTCCCCCAAATCTGAGCATTCTCTCGAGATTAAAGGCTGTGAGAGCTACTCGATGAAAGCGAAACTTTACCGATAGATCTATCGCGTTGCGGCACAGGTAATAAGGAAGTGTCTGACGAGACACATTCTTAGATTTCATATTTCAAGAAGGGTGGTAGGTTGTAACTTGCGCGCGTTACGTTCCTACATCGAAGGACGCTAGAGTTGGGGAAATCATCCCGACGTTTACTTTAAGAGACCAAGGAAACAAAGAAAAAAATTACAACGTGAAAGCTGGAGTGGTATTTTAATCCCCCTTTCTCTGAAAGTCACTTCATCACCATGCTCGATCCTTCATAATTGAGTCCACAGCAAACTTACATCTATGGCAGGAAGGAGTGAACAAATGTGAATAGATATTCTCTAAATGCCAATCTCTAAGGGAACCTCACCTCCACACTCCCATTTACTATCGCAATGTAATCAGTGGCATTAATTTCCAGAATGATGAGGAAGAGCCGGCCGCGGTGGCCGTGCGGTTCTAGGCGCTGCAGTCCGGAACCGCGGGACTGCTACGCTCGCAGGTTCGAATCCTGTCTCGGGCATGGATGTGTGTGATGTTCTTAGGTTAGCTAGGTTTAAGTAGTTCTTAGTTCTAGGGGACTGATGACCTAAGATGTTAAGTCTCATAGTGCTCAGAGCCATTTGAACCATTTGATGAAGACGTGGACTTGTCTCGTGATGCCAAGATCGAAGATGGACAAGTACAGAGTGATTCAAAAGAAAGAACAGATTTCAACTGATTATTACGGACAAGATGAAAGAATCACATCGCACATGTTACTGAATGGAGAAAATTCAAAGTTATATGCTAGCACAGACGCTATACCACACGCTCAATATAAGCACCATGCGTTTCTCGAGAAACATGGACAACTTCAAGAATTCAGTTTCTCAGATGTTGAAGAGTAGCTAACATAGATGGGACAAAGACTCTGCCTTTCATGTATTCTCACAGGAAGAACTCGCAAGGCGTAATGTCTGGTGACCTGGGTGACAAAAAACAAGGAACAAGATCTTTTTGTCCGCCTCCTCGAATCGTTGGGGATAGTGTTGTTAAGATAACGCCGTAGCGTCATTGGAGTGTGAACACCAGAATGTTAGAGAGAGAGAGAGAGAGAGAGAGAGAGAGAGAGAGAGAGAGAGAAAGAGAGAGATATGCTGTGTAACGCAAAAATAGTAAGATAATTGTGAGCTACATGTGCTTAGTTTATGGAGGCCGTTTACCCAACCGGCCCCGCTGCGAACACAGAATTCATCGCTTAACGGATCTAGCTGCAGAGCTGGCTCAGGGGGATTGCCCCCTGGATGCGGCACCGCTTGCATAATACGCGCGCGAGTCGAGGGATCGATACATAATGCGCCAGGATCGACAGTCCCTGGGGCGAGCTATAATTCGCACTCACCTCGCTCCCTGCAGCAACGCCGATTGTGGAGCACGTTCGAGGGGCACGAGCGCTTGGAATCATCATAACGGAGAAAAAAAAAGTCTGTTTGAGGTCGTGAATTTTAGAACAGGAATGTCCGCAAGTCACAGTGTGCTAATGCGAGCATCTCTCGACTCAAGAAACAAGACGGTGTTTATGGAGCCACCACAACTGATTAACATTTCGGGCTATCAGCACTAAACTAATACCGGCCGCGGTGGTCTAGCGATTCTAGGCGCGCAGTCCGGAACCGCGCGGCTGCTACGGTCGCAGGTTCGAATCCTGCCTCGGGCATGGATGTGTGTGATGTCCTTAGGTTAGTTAGGTTTAAGTAGTTCTAAGTTCTAGGGGACTGATGACCACAGATGTTAAGTCCTATAGTGCTCAGAGCCATTTGAACCACTAAACTAATAAAACGTGTGGACAGAATTTTACGAACATGGGAAATCTTCAAGTTGCATTCCGTGTATGAATTTCGTACGATTTCTAAGCTGCCGCAGGAACTGAACAGGCTTTCGGTAAATCTTAATATTCGAATGTATGTAGACTTTCGCTCCTGTATCTTCCTACCTGGTGATGACTGCGAAATAATGCAACCCTTCGTTATTAAGCTGGAGCTAAAGCGTTTTTGCTGCTACAGTGCGTTCAATTTAATGCTGGCCCAGGCGTTATGTATTTCTTCTATGAACGCGTATTCGTTGCCCGTCTTCTTTTGTAGCACGGCTGCAACATAAAGTGGAGGTCACAGGATGGAAGGAACGATATATATGACTTCACATATCGTCGTGAAACGCAGGTTCGACTCCTATCTCTTGCAGTGTTAATTGTGCCGTCAGGGAGTATATTTTGCGCATAATTACATATTCATAATATATGCTAGCTCCAAATCCTGTGAGATATGGAATGCCTTTAGGAAAAAATGTGTTCAATTGTGATAAGTAAAAACAATATGGAAGGTATTTTTACAATGAGGTCTGGTTGTTTAGCCGAGTAGGCAAAAACCTCGAATAAAATCATAAGGTGAGTTACAGAACGGGAAGAAGAAAAGAGTAATGGGGTATGAGGGCAGACATGATTGGGAGTGAACGCTAGGGGACGGTTGATAACTGATTCTTCCCACCCCAAAACATATTTCAGTAGAAATGTTTATGTTTATACATATATCGGTTACCAAATTTCACAGCTGCCTTTCGGAGAAAAAAAAGTAGCATGAAAAGTTTGTCCGACTATGACAATTAAAAGCTATATTTATTAAAGCATGCGTATCAGTTCCTTGTGTGATGGTCTGCATATGAACGGGATAACGATTTGACCAGTAGCATTCTTTCCGGAAGAAAGCGTACCTTTCTAGGCTGACCGCACCTGCTATCAACGACACATGCGACACGGTTCGTAGGTCAATTGGTAGAACCGACAAACCACAGCAAGTTTAGTAAAGGAAGACAGGCGTTTCACTAAGGAGAAACAGGCAGTGAGAGACAGAGAGAGAGAGAGAGAGAGAGAGAGAGAGAGAGAGAGAGAGAGAGAGGGGGGGGGGGGGGCAAAGAGACATATTCCGAACGACGGAAAGACTGCCTTCTTCTTCCGATTTTCTAACGTGTAAATTATGACGTTGTGCAAGTTGGGAGTGTTTTTTGCTATCATAGTTCGTAAATTGATTACGTGACATACTTTATTCTCAAGTTTTCGGACGAATGTTTTTCAAATGCTATCTTCCTCTAAACTGCAATTTATTGTGTTATATTAAATTGCTGTAGTAAGTACTGATGTACTAAAATTATTACTATTATTACACTAGCTTAGCGCCCGCTACTTCGCTCGCGTTGACTGTATGGTTTGTACATATTGTTCTTTTGTTTTCCTTTAATTGAATTTTTACTTTGTTCGCAGATTGCAGCAGTTTATAAGTTTTTCATGCTAAATAAGGTCTTTGGTAGCTGGGGTCCAAGGCTTTTGTTAATCATGCCTTCTGTGTTGTTATGGTGATATTTCCATAGCAATTTTCATCCACTAACACATTTACTTATATCTAAGCGAGAAGTGAAATACCAGTTTCATAGATTTAGCTTTAAATCTTTCTCTAATATATCCATTTTTTTTAAATTTTTATCCATCACTTCAACCCTTTAGCGGCTGAATTTCCGAAAACAGTGAACCACATATCTTTTCATTTCTAACTGAGAAGCCAAATACCAATTGTCATAGATATAGCTTTAAAAATGCTTTCACAGTGAAGTGTTTTCAGAAAACATTTCACCCTCTATTTCACCCCTTTAGGGGTTAAGTACACAAAAAACAATGAAATGCGTATTTTGTATCTGTAACAGAGAAGCTAAATACAAATTTTAATACATTTATCTTCAAAAACGCTTCCATAATGAAATATTTTCATAAAAACTTTAATCCCCTATTTTACCACCATAGGGTTCAGTTCCAATTAATAATGATACATTTTTTATTTCTAATCAAGGAGTCAAATTCAAATGTTCATAGATTTAACTTCAAAAATGCTTTCATAATTAAATATTTCATAAAACACCCCCTTATGCCTTGAATTTCTAAAACCACTGAAACATATATTTTTTTCATTTGTAACTGAGAATTCAAATACTAATTTTCATATATGTAGCTTTGAAAATACCTTAGTAGTTCTTTATTAATGTTTTGTTTTTAAAAAAATTCATGCCCTATTTCAGCCGCATTTAGGAGTTAAATTTTCAAAAATGCTCTGAATCTCTGACAGAGAAACCAAATACCAATTTTCCTAGGTCTAGCTTCAAAGTTGCCTTAATACCGATAATTTTTTTCAGAAAGAGCGTCATCCCTTTCCTGACCCCTTAGGGATGGAATATCGAAAAATACTTTCTTAAACGACGTTTACATTACAAGATCAACATCCACTGCAAATTTTAAGTTTTTGTCGTTAGTGGTACGGGCTGAGCGGTGATGAGTCAGTGAGTGAGTGAATGAGTCAGGCGGAACATTGCTTTTTATATACAGAAATTAAAACATATATTTCATTATTATTATTATTATTATTATTATTATTATTAAAATGGTAGACATTTGTCTCACGTTAAATGTTTGTCTAACCGCAAGTAAAAGTAATATTTGCAGGGAGCGGCAGAGAGAAAGTAACACAAACAGTGACCCCATTCCAGAACTGATTCCTGTCTCGCGCCTGGACAGGCCGCAGGAGGATGGAAGAAACGTAACAGTGGGAGGTTGTGTTCACCATCTACAAGCCACATCCTACACTAATCTTATACAGTAATATGAGTCGGGCTACAAGACCTCTCAGTATTGGACACTCGACTTTTCCCCCCCACATAAAGTGCAACACCATCTTAGCAGCTGTGTTAATTATAGGCGCTCCTGATATCAATCTATCCTTTGAACTTTCCCCATTATTCTAACAGAACCGGCGTCTGCCGCGGTATGTTAACGCATCACATAATATGGTCACGCTTCTTCGAAATGTTTTCGCTACATCACTTCAAGACAATATCTGAACGGTTCTTCAATAACGTCATAGCTGATGGTTTCCTCTATCTTTCTCCAGCTGAACCAACACTCAATCGCTATCCTGCAGTGTTCGTTGCTTTCCTTCCTTGTATTTCTCCTTCCTTCAGATTTAATAACGATTTTTCATGCAATTTATTGGAATTTGCTGATCGTCTATCCCAGTTTCGACAAGACAGTGCAACTTGTCATATATAATATCCAGACCAGATGATGCTGAGATATTTCTTTGCTCTCAGGATTATAATTAATTGTCGACCGCCCAGGTCCTCTCTGCTGGCGTCTTTATTTCTTCGCGGGCCCTTGTTTAAAACGAACGGTGCGCAAGAAGACTTTCACACCCCATAAAAAATGACTAGCCCTCTGGCAGTGTGCATCGAGAGTCAATGATTTTTTCCCCCAGCATTGGCTGTTTTAATTATGGTATGTGCTGCAGTACTTATATTTAAAACTCAGGGCAGCACGCACATGCCACGATCGTTCCTCCGAGACTGACTGTATAATGAAAACTTTCACCATACCTAAGCAATGGTCTGTATAATTTGACTATCAAGACAAAGTGGAAATGAAGTTCCCTATAACTCTTGTTTAAAGTTATATGAAGATGGTATCTGTTCTTGCGGACATGACCATGCAGCTCTCTAGAATGAAATGATAATTAAATCAAGACCCTAAGCTGTCGACAGGCGTTGATATTCATCAACGGGGACGATTGAAAATGTGTGCCCCGACCGGGACTCGAACCCAAGATCTCCTGCTTACATGGCAGACGCTCTATCCACCTTTTTTTTTTTCTTTTGCATTTTGTTCGTTGTTGATCGTTGTCTTTTGGCCGTTGCGGACGTCACATGACATCAACTAAAGTTCGTTTGTTGATCCTTCCACTCAGTTTTTTTTATTGAAGAGGCCAACCAGCTCTCTGACCGAACACGCTGAGCTACCGTGCCAGCAATTGATGATGATTAGGACAATACGACATCCAGTCCCTGAGCGGAGAAAATCTCTGACCGCACCTGAGCCATCGAGGGCACAGAGCACAGTGCGACTGCGGGGACTTATCCCTTGCACGCTCCCCGTGAGACCCACATTCCCAACTTAATGTCCACACACTACATTCGTAGTGCCCCTGCCCATTACACTCATTACTCGCGGCAGACAATCTTACCGAGTCCCGTAAGAGTTCGGGCAATGCGTGTGCATCCGCACAGAAGAAGGAGGTCAATGGCCGGTTAGCCTTAACTATATGAAGATGGTATCTGTTCTTTCGGACATTAATAAATATTAAATATTTAAAGACAACGTAAAATAAAGTTCTGGAAATTTATTCTCTAGACACAATATTACTACTCAAGGAAACTTCCGTTTGTGAATATGCTGTAAAGTAACGGTGAAGAATGGTTGAAAATTACGAAGTTTTCTGTCACTGAATCCGCATCGTTGTCTCAGTTGACACACGCTCCGTGATTACCCTTACTAATCGCATTTAATATCAGAGGTCATACGCACAATTTGAGTTTTGCGCGTTACCCTCTATGCGCGCTTGATTACTGGATCGATGTAATTGATGCTGATATTAAATGGCCGTTACGTAATGTGCTCTGGAGCAACGTCTTGCGGTATTCCGCTCAGTCCTCGTCACTTAGAGATGCTGCTTTCACGTTTGGAGCCTACGGAAATTAAGACAATGCGTTGGCCAACAGTTAACTGAATTCCTAAGATGCAAACAATGTCCTTAGGCACATTGATTTGTGAATTTTTGCCATCTCTTTTGAGTGTTTTCTAACCGTACCGGAACGCTACTCCTGTTTATATTCATGAGCCTCTAAGGAGTTTTTGCAGGTGCCTTCGAGTTAGCTGTTTTTGCCCCTGCAGCTTTTGTCGAATATAATCTTACACATGCGAAATGGACACTGCGGTGATACGAATGCGCATAAAGCGAGAAAAAGTAGGAATACAATTACTGTGTTATTGATGAGCCTCTCTACTCTCTCGTCTCGGTTAAATCTCTAGTGAAAACTCATGTGTAATATAGTTCTGTGTATAAACTCAGCCGAGGAAAAGGTTGAACGAATTTGAAGGCATACTTCTAAGTCTGTAAGACATGCCGGCGAAGTCAAATTGGAATAGCTGCGAGAGAGGATCTTGTCGTTAGAGTACGTTAAGTAACTTTCGAGAACCAGTATTTATGGTAATGAGGCGATTCATCTTCTTCTATGACGTGTCGCGTAAATATCATCACAAGAGGCAGGAGCCAACGGCGCGTAAGAAATTGTTATGTTCCTTTTCCGTGGGTCAGTTCACCAACGCCCAGGTACGAGACACACTCGCTGGTGCGTTGTGCAGTTTACAACGCACACGTATGTAGATATTTCACTCATCTGAAATAAATCTCAATGTAAAAAAAAAAAAAACGAGCCTTTACTTCGTTTTCTCATATACTCTTGTGATGCAGACACATTTTTTGACTTTACAGTCTATTCTTCTTCTGTACCATTTTTATGGTTCAGATGGCTCTGAGCGCTATGGGACTTAACATCTGAGGTCATCAGTCCCCTAGAACTTAGAACTACTTAAACCTAACTAACCTAAGGACGACACACACATCCATGCCGAGGCAGGATTCGAACCTGCGACCATAGCGGTTACGCGGTTCCAGACTGAAGCGCCTAGAACCGGTCGGCCACTCCGGCGGGTTACCATTTTTAAGTTTTCCTCCGCTGCATATAATCAGAGTTATGTGACGCATGTATTACCGTCCGAGTGTTCGGAGTGTTGTGTAAGTGCTTGTATTCTATCCAGTGAAAAGCTACGGTCATATCAGGAAATAGTTCACGGGTGAATAGGTCAATAGGTGCACAAATATCGATAGTTGTGAAGTAAGCTAAACTGATCTACCTGAATTTCGCTGAGCACAGGCATCAGAGCAAAATTACTTACAACACTCCGTTACTTACATCTGATATAGAGAATTGTTTGGCGATATTAACCATGCATTTGTTAAAACGAGAATATTTTAAGTAAGTCTCATTTGATAATTACACTTATAAGCACGTTAGAGATATCTCGTTGGCCAGAGGCAGAGGGCTCCTGTCGGCACTGCTTTTGGAGTAGCTGTGCGTGTCAAGTGAGGCTGGTGTATCCACATCTCTGAGTGCCCGCCATGCTTAGGGTGGACAGGAGGCTTATTTTATCACAGCCAGACCGTGGGTGCCGCTATGGTATCGATAGCTACGATGCGACAACGTAGTTCCGCTCTGCTAGGTTGGCACTACGAGAGACACCGACGACAGCGCCCTCTAGCCCGCGCTGTCGAGGTCTACAAGCTCCGCGACTGCTTCAGCCCATTTTCATGAGGTGCAGCCAGCCAGGAAACTTCGCTTCAGTTTGCTCTCCATACGACGGGTCTAAGACTTCGCATCAGTACAAAGTTATGTATTCTTTCTTGCACCAGTAAACCACTTTTACTCATTGCAGTACAGACGTATTTTTCCTGCTCCTGATCCTACACATGCGCTGCCTTCCAGGCGGGTTACAGAAGTCGCAGTCATCATTGACTCAGTATATCGTCCAAACGACTAGGCATAACTGCATCTTACGCACAAGACTTCGCGAAACAGCAGCACTGTACTTGAGCCGGCGTGACCGCTGGAAACTTCAGGCTTGTGGTCTGGCGCAGCAGCCGTCGTCGCTGCTGCTGCTGCTGCAGGGCCTGGAGAAACTTTGCCGCCACTGGAGTGGAACAAACGACGCACTGGCGCGGTGCGGTCAGCCGCGGCGGAATACATTCGCATATACTAGGGGCACAAACTCGAGGAACGAAGTTGATGCTAGATGGCTTCAAAGGAACGCTCTCTACAGGAAAGATAAGTATTACTGCAGACAGACTGAGAAGGACCACTAGGCAAATTAAACATTCAGAACTGAGCCTTCTGCCATACGTTCCTCTACTAAGTACACCAAAATGAGTACACACTGAGAGACTAAATTACTATTCCGGAGAACGTAAGGAAATTGACGTGATGAAACATGTACAGGGTAGTGTGAATATTCAACTGAAAAAGTGGTACGGTGAACAAAATCAGCGCCAACGTGTGTTGGTTCAAATGGCTCTGAGCACTATGGGACTTAACATCTCAGGTCATCAGTCCCCTAGAACTTAGAACTACTTAAACCTAACTAACCTAAGGACATCACACACATCCATGTCCGAGGCAGGATTCGAACCTGCGACCGTAGCGGACGCGCAGTTCCAGACTGTAGCGCCTAGAACCGCTCTGCCACAAGGCCGGCTAGTGCCGCTGTTTATTCGTTTATTTTATCTCATGGCTTAGAGTGGACCACTTCCAGAACTTATCACCTGAGGAAAACTTAATGTTGTCGCAGGGTAACGAGCTTGTTGGACTTATCATACACGCGAAATTCTCATTGTGAATTACACTAACGACAACACCAAAGTAAGAAATAAGTAAGGAAGACGGCACACTTGCATAGCACAGTTTGATAGTTTTACCTGAGAACCGTTACATCCACAGAGCAGAGTTAAGGTTTGCAGCGTTAAAACTTGGCGCTAGACCGGAGCCTCTGACCTAAAACTTAGCTCTCCTAGCACCCGATGTGCAGTGGTCTCACAGATCCAACTCTCCAGGCACGACTCAGCTTCAGTTCTGCACCTTCACAGATGCTGCCCTGGATACCCTGCTCAACTGAGGATGTCGCGGAGAAAAGCATCGCCTGCAGAGGGCAGGGTGCGGGAAGAACGCAAATTTACGGTTCAACGCCCCGTCGCCGACGTGGTTATTAGCGGCGGAGTGCAAGTTCGGATTAAGGAACGATCGGAAACTAAACTGGTCGTGTCATTTTCAAGAGAGCCATCCCGGAATTTAGTTTAAGCGATAAGGGCAACTACAGGAAACGTAGCGACAGATGTGTTTAGTGACTAAATTACGGGAATTCAGATCCGCCTGTTCCACAAACTATTGTTTTCTTAAAGCACATACATGCTTCGAATCCTTTATGTCATTATTAGCGAGTGTTTCACTGACTTGTTATTCTGTAGGCTAGTGGTCGTCAAACTACGGCTCGCAGACCGGATGCGATACGAATGAAGTATTTATGCTGCCCGTGGTTGTCAACTGTGTTTTGTAATAATGTAGCTCCAACAGATAACAGCCGAATTCAAAAACGCCAACTAACGTTAAGAGCTCCTGAAGAGTGCAGCTGGCTGCCTCAGCAAACAAACAAACTCTTATGTAAATGTATAGGAACATTTTAAGATCTGGTTCATTCTGACGTTGCTGAATTCGGCCGCGAGCAAAGTAAAGTTGGGCGCTGACCTCAGGAGCAGAGAGATGAGAAGCATGGTCATTGCGAGGTTAGTGCGTGTGAGAGGCGGAATGTTTGATTATTTGTCTCTCGGTACTGAAAGCTCCAAACGACGAGCTGCGATGGTAAACTTGAAACGGACATAACATGGATTCGTGAATGCGTAGGCAATTACTGTGCCACAGCTTTGAGGTCGTTGAGGGCGGCAGTAGCCGGATTGACTGACACAGAACAGTCGACACGAAGTGTTGCGAATGATGCCGACTTTTAACGATCAGTAATTGGGGGATGCACGCCCAAATTATGGCGCCCACTATGTATCTACTGGGGGCTCATAACACACTAATTTACGCACATTTCCAATTACAACGGGTAGGTCTGTGGCGTCAGGTACCACCCCACAACGACACCTTTCGCTCGAGTGACAACCACTGTTCCAGAATGTCAGGTATTGTATGACGGCCTTTTCATTACTCTGCTGCTAGCCATAGTTATTTTGATAATACCTGTCCCCTATCACTGAGCAACACACGAAGAAACACTTGTTCAATTGAACATAAAGACGGGCCAAACACAGAGCAACAAAATGTGAACTGTTTTTTTGTTTTATTTTTAAGTCTTAACCTGTGGGTGTACGTTAGGAAAATAAGTTACAAAATGAAAACGAAAAGAAACCTTACCTCTTGGTTTCATCTATGTACCCGAGACAAGCTTGAGACAGATATTACGTATCGTCATCACTCCCTCTGTACACGATTGCTTTTGGGCCAGCTTAATTTTAATGCAACACCTTTCAAATTTTAACTATTAATGGTCGTCAAGAAAGCGGTGACCATCAAACCAAGGAGGCTCTCTAACGAAGGACGCCAGGCGCACAGGGATACCTTCACGGGAGGCAGTTAGCTGTTAGGACCAGCCAGGTAATGGCAAAATACCCAGCAGATCTCGTAAGAAGGGCGAAACTTGTTGCGGAACCGACCGTTTAGGGTGGCAACAAACACTTTTCCTACTCACGAGGAGAACATGGAAAATGCCATAACTAAATTTTCCAGAAACTTCGATCGGTGGAAGACGGGTGAAAATAAGCGAAAACGTGTCTCGGCTTGTGCATAGATACTCGACCGTTTTGGAGGAAACGACTGTCAAAAGTTTTCGGGGTGCTTTATGTGCCTTTCAGTGAGTAAACAGTTCAGCCGCAGGTGTGACGCAGTGGCTAGCATAGCGGCTTCACACTTTTGCACCCCGTGTTGGAAAACCGATTATTATTTTTATTTTTGTTTTTCATTTATCCACCCATGTCCTTAGAAGATTCCTACACGAATATTTTCCAATTATATTGAAACAGAGTCCCTATTCATCTATTAATTGTATGCTTGGTGAATGAATAAAAAATAAAAACAAATGAATGAATGAGAAAATTATTTGAAATTGTTTTCAGTGAAATTGCTGTAGTGTACCTCGATTCATAAGCCATTGCAAGCGCCAGTTTTCGGTAAAGTGATCCGTTATGCGTGGTTTGCCGCGAAATTATTCCCTGTGAATGAAAAAATGGTTCAAATGGCTCTGAGCACTATGGGACTTAACATCTGAGGTCATCAGTCCCCTAGACTTAGAACTACTTAAACGTTACTAACCTAAGGACATCACACACATCCATGCCCGAGGCAGGATTCGAACCTGCAACCGTAGAGTGAGTGAAATCTTCAGCGACATTAACGACGTTTCTTTCTCGAATGAGATTCATACCAAGCAATGTCTAAGTGCAAAACCTGTCTTCGCGTGACCGAGCGAGGTGGCGCAGTGGCTAGGACACCGGACTCGCATTCGGGAGGACGGCGGTTCAAACCCGCGTCCGGTCATCCTGATTTACGTTTTCCGTGATTTACCAGGCAAATGCCGGGCTGATTACTCTGAAAGGTCACAGCCGATTTCCTTCCCTAATCCGATGGCACTGATGACCTCGCTGTTTGGTTCCCCCCCCCCCCCCCTCCCGAAATCAACCAACCAAAATCAACCTCTCACGATGCTCGTATTGTTGGATACTCCTACGTTTCCAAGATCGATATCATCGAAGGGAATGCCCCGAATCTGCCCGAGGAATAAACGTAAGAATACAATATAAGGGTTAATATAAGAATGAACCATAAAAATATGAGAATTTAAAAAGTTTGCAACCTCTGAAAATACTTTCATGAGAACTAGTAAATATTTTAGGAAGTGGTAGTATAGACGAATTGCGATAAAAATGCCATATAACATGTTTCCAACATTTATTTAATACAGAGATACAGCAGTTGGTATGTCACCCAAGCAAGCTTAAAGCAGAGGCAAATGAGGACGTTCACTGTTGATTTTCAAAAAATTCCACCTCCAACTTCAATACACATTTGACTCCTCTTGGTAACTCCACGTGTAGCTTTTTTGAGGTCGTCCTTGCGTTCTTTTATGAGGGCTGCACTACTTATAATCGCCGGCCGTTGTGGCCGAGCAGTTCTAGGAGCTTCAGTCCGGAACCGCGCTGCTGCAGATTCGAACCCTGCCTCGGGCATGGATGTGTGTGATGTCCTTAAGTTAGTTAGGTTTAAGTAGTTCTAAGTTAGGGGACTAATGACCTCAGATGTTAAGTCCCATAGTGCTCAGAGCCATTTTTTATTCGTAATCCTAACGTTCAAATCTGCTCTTGCGTCCGCTTTTTCTTTGTAGACTTCGCCTTTCAACCGTCTCCACAGGCAAAATTCCAAAGGGGTAAGGTCCGGGGACCTTGTTGGCCAAGAAACGTGCCCATATCTACCGATCCATCCGGAAGGGGGAATGTTAGGTTTAGATAATGTGCAGGAGCCCCGTCATGCTGGATGAACATAAGCATTCTTGTAACCAAAGGAATCGCTTCCAATAACGCTGGAAGTTCATTTTCAAGAAAGTGTATTCAAGGGAGTTCTGTAATACGATGCGATAACACAACAGGCCTGATCAACTGACTGTCTATCAAACCACACCACATATTTATAGAGAAGCGTGCCTGAAAAATGTGCCTCCACTGATGTGAATTACGAGTGTTATCGATGCCGTCACTAGTGAAAGTGGCTTCATCAGTAAAGAGTAAAAATGGAAGTACGTGGTGATCTGCAAGTATCCAATGACAAAATTCCAATCGTCTACATTCATATCTTCCTCGAAGGTGTTAAATGAGCTGTGAATGACACGGATGGAAGCCGTGCCTACGTAAAATCCGTCATACTCTTGTATGTGGACCAGTGATATGTGCAGAAATTTTACTTGTGATTATTGGAGGATTACGTTCTACCGATTGAATAATGTCTTCTACCTCATCCACAGATTGTTCATTTACTCGCTCAGATGCAAGATGACTGCTCGTTGCTGGGCACTGTGCAGTGTCACATAGCGTATTGAACACAAGAGTGAACACTCTCGAATCTTGTAGTCCGCAGTTAGGAAATCGTAGGCCGTATTCTCTACAAGAAGCAGCAGCAGCAGCGTTTCCATTACAAAACCCATACAACACAAATACCATATCGACGTACTCAGCATGCGTAAATACGTGCGGCATGTTTACGCAATACATTACGGTAGACGTGACCAATAAATAACAATGAAAACTTCAATGTAAACTAAAGCACAACTTTACAACGTGAACATCAACAATCCACGGCTGACATTCGATAAATACACCCACAACAAACGATGTACCAACACACGAAACCAAAAAGCATTGAACTCATCTGTATCTCAGTATTCAGTAAACATTGGACACATGTTCTATGGTATTTTTTTATTAGAATTCGTCTATACTACCACCTCCTAAAATATTTAACATTCCTCCTGAAAGACCCTGTATACTCGTACACATAATGCAAGGTGTACAACTTTGGTTCCGCCGTTTGCCGATAGGTGGCGACAGTGGTAAGTAGCGATCGAAAGAAACAGATCGCAGACGTCAGGCAGTTAGCTTGGACCTCGGTCAACATAACCTCATTCAAACATTAGTCGATTTGTGTCTGCATCATAAAGTCGTTCTTGATTGAAAATGTCAGTTTACGAGCCTAATTCTCGCCATTTACTGCTCCGTTTCAATATGAAGAAAACAGCGGCTGAGTTTCATCCAATGCTCCCATGTACATATGGTAAGGCCGCTATTAGTGAAAGAAAGCGTCGTGAGTGGTAACAACGCCTCAAGAACGGTGATTTTAACGTCGTAGACCGGCATAGTGGTGAAAGAGAGAATGGTTTCGAAGATGCAGAATTGGAGACATTGCTGAGAGAAGACTCGCGTCAAACTCAAGAAGAATTGGCACGATTAGTGGGAGTGACAGGGGTTTATGCATCTCATTGTGACCGGGGACGAAAAATAGATTCATTACGATAACCCTAAATGCAAAAAAAGGGGATATGCCGGCCATGCTTCCACGTCGACGGCCAAACCGAACATTCACGGCTCCAAGATTATGCTCTGCATTTGATGGGATCAGTTCGGCGTCGTGTACTATGAGGAGTTAAAACCAAGTGAAACAATCACAGGTGCTCGTTATCGAACGCAATTAATGCGTTTGAGCAGAGCATTAAAAGACAAACGGCCGTAATACAGCGAGAAGCACGATAAAGTGATTTTGTAGCACGACAACGCACGACCCCACGTTGCCAAAGAGGTCAAAACGTACTTGCAAACGTTAAAATGTGAAGTCTTATCAAATGGTTCAAATGGCTCTGAGCACTATGGGACTCAACATCGTAGGTCATAAGTCCCCTAGAACTTAGAACTACTTAAACCTAAGGACATCACACACACCCATGCCCGAGGCAGGATTCGAACCTGCGACCGTAGCAGTCCCGCGGTTCCGGACTGCAGCGCCAGAACCGCTAGACCACCGCGGCCGACGAAGTCTTATCCCACCCGCCGTATTCTCCAGACATTGCTCCCTCGGACTATCACCCGTTTAGATCAATGGCATACGGCCTGGCCGACCAACACTTCCGAACTCATGAAGAAGTCACAAATTGGATCGATTCGTGGATCGTTTTAAAAGATGAACAATTTTTTCGACGCGGGACTCGTACACTGCCCGAAAGATGGGAGAGAGTAGGGGCCAGCGATGGAAAATACTTTGAATGATATATGTGTAACCAATTTGTTTCATCAAAGCCTCAAATGTCGGGGAAAAACAGCCGGAAGCAAAGTTGTACACCTTGTATATATGACACTTCGAAACCCAGTTGTAATTTTACAATTAATATAACGCTCTTGCATCCCCTAACTTGATAATAAACATTCGTGCAATAATCTTCTGCAGAATGAGCAGATAAGTCAAAAAATAAAAATATATTAAAATAAATAAAAACAATAATAGGGTTTAGAAGACGGGGCGAAAAATCGAGAGGCGGTGACGCTAACTACAATGCCATTATTTCGACTGAGGTAATCAAGCTTTAAAGGCAATTACGTCGAAAACTTTGACCGTCGTTTTCTTTGAAACTGTCGAGTATCTACGAATAAGCCCAGACACGTGTTCGCTTATTTTGACTCTTCTTCCACGGAGCGAAGTTTCCGGGAAATCAAGTTACCATGCTTACCGTGTTCTCCTTGTCAGACAATGTGGTGTTTTCTGGCTGGGACAGAGGTTTTAAATAGAACCTAGCAGGATCACTCAGCCTCTATTTTGTCGGTGTCCAGGAGCAGTAAGCACGTAGCTTCCCCCCCGCCTAGTCAGTGTCCATCGCAAAGGACCTCGTGGTAGGAGCCATGTTGGCGGATGTCTGGCTCTAACGCCTAACGCACTTCAAGAAGTAATGATACTCTTTGAAAATAGCGGATGAAGTTTACTGCTCGCGGTACCTAAATGATCTACGTGATTCACGTGATCGGAAGACAACAGCCGGCCGCATCGGCACGACAAGCGAGATGCTACATCCTGCAGGCTTCCCAGCACGCCACGATTCTTCATTATTTTATCGTTAGTGTTCTCTCTCCAGCTCGTCTCCACCATCCATGTAGTATTTGACATCATTTTGTAACTTTTAAGTGATGCTCCATTACATGTGAAAGCTAATACTGAATACTAGTGCAGTATTTCCTCCCGATTTCAGCGCTTGGTTTTCGTTTTACTGTTTGTTTTTAAATCTTAAATACAGAATACACCCCAATTAATTACTCACATTTTTCCATTTCCCATTATGATCTTGGCACGATCCTTCCTGTTCACCTACATCCCCATCATAACCGGTCAGCCTGTAAGTATAATCGACTCAGAATCTACCAGGATCGCTCGGGACGGCAAAGCATTCTTTGGATTCCACTTAACGCAGAAAGTGGGTAGCAGACGAGGTGTACCACCACATGTGGTTCAGTAAAATCATGTGCCGTATTTGTGAGTCTACGTGTAGGAGAGTTAGCACCAAAATAATTATGCCAAGCTACAGAATAATGAAGAGAGCGTCTTATATCATCTAACTTTTTAGAGAATAATATAAGGGGCAATCAAATCATAACAAAACAGTTGGTAAAAACCGGTTATTATTTCAAAAGTAATCGCTATAATTGTTAAAACATTTATCTCACTGTGAGACAGTACGGTCTGTGACTCCATGGAAAAATGTTTGTGGCTGCTACGGGACCACGGAAAACAACATACTGAGAGGTCTATACAATTAACGCACACAGTTACGTGGACACACTGCAAAAATTGAAGCGGGCCATCGAGTGCAAACGCCCAGGACTGTTGACGGACGCGACCATTCCTTTACAGGATAATGCCCGCCTACATTTTGCAAAGGTTGTTTCGACTTCTTTTTTAGAACTATAATTCTTATTTTAGGTATTTGTCGTTGGGAAGCCCTTACACGTACTCCATTGAGTCCCAAACACTCCTTATCCCACTTCCATATTTTTGGAGCTCTGAAGAAAAGCATTCGCGGCTGTAGATTTACTTCGGAGGAAGAAGTGTTCACCTGGGTACATTCATGGTTCCGTAGGCAACCGCAAACATTTTCCCGTGATGGCACTGACCGTAAAGAAAAAGAAAATTGGGTTCAACGTCCCGTCGACATCGAGGTCATTAGAGACGAAGCACAAGCTCGGATTGTGTCAGGGATGGGGAAGGCAAATCGGCCGTGCCGTTTCAAAGGAACCATTCCGGAACTTGCCTGATGTAATTTAGGGAAATCACCAGAAACTTAAATCTGGATGACTGGACGCGGGTTTGAACCGTCATTCTCCCGAATGCGAGTCCAGTGTGCTAACCGCTGCGCCACCACGCTCGCTACCCAGGCACTGACCATCTCGTCCCACATTGGCAGAAATATTTAACAGTTATGGCGTTGACAGATGTGAAAATTACCGAACTATCAGCTTAATAAGTCACAGCTGCAAAATACTAATACGAATTCTTTACAGACGAATGGAAAAACTAGTAGAAGCCAACCTCGGGGAAGATCAGTTTGGATTCCGTAGAAACACTGGAACACGTGAGGCAATACTGACCTTACGACTTATCTTAGAAGAAAGATTAAGGAAAGGCAAACCTACGTTTCTAGCATTTGTAGACTTAGAGAAAGCTTTTGACAATGTTGACTGGAATACTCTCTTTCAAATTCTAAAGGTGGCAGGGGTAAAATACAGGGAGCGAAAGGCTATTTACAATTTGTACAGAAACCAGATGGCAGTTATAAGAGTCGAGGGACATGAAAGGGAAGCAGTGGTTGGGAAGGGAGTAAGACAGGGTTGTAGCCTCTCCCCGATGTTGTTCAATCTGTATATTGAGCAAGCAGTAAAGGAAACAAAAGAAAAATTCGGAGTAGGTATTAAAATTCATGGAGAAGAAATAAAAACTTTGAGGTTCGCCGATGACATTGTAATTCTGTCAGAGACAGCAAAGGACTTGGAAGAGCAGTTGAATGGAATGGACAGTGTCTTGAAAGGAGGATATGAGATGAACATCAACAAAAGCAAAACAAAGATAATGGAATGTAGTCTAATTAAGTCGGGTGATGCTGAGGGAATTAGATTAGGAAATGAGGCACTTAAAGTAGTAAAGGAGTTTTGTTATTTGGGGAGCAAAATAACTGATGATGGTCGAAGTAGAGAGGATATAAAATGTAGGCTGGCAATGGCAAGGAAAGCGTTTCTGAAGAAGAGAAATTTGTTAACATCGAGTATAGATTTAAGTGTGAGGAAGTCATTTCTGAAAGTATTCGTATGGAGTGTAGCCATGTATGGAAGTGAAACATGGACGATAAATAGTTTGGACAAGAAGAGAATAGAAGCTTTCGAAATGTGGTGCTACAGAAGAATGCTGAAGATTAGATGGGTAGATCACATAACTAATGAGGAAGTATTGAATAGGATTGGGGAGAAGAGAAGTTTGTGGCACAACTTGACCAGAAGAAGGGATCGGTTGGTAGGACATGTTCTGAGGCATCAAGGGATCACCAATTTAGTATTGGAGGGCAGCGTGGAGGGTAAAAATCGTAGGGGGAGACCAAGAGATGAATACACTAAGCAGATTCAGAAGGATGTAGGTTGCAGTAGGTACTGGGAGATGAAAAAGCTTGCACAGGATAGTGTAGCATGGAGAGCTGCATCAAACCAGTCTCAGGACTGAAGACCACAACAACAACAACAATGGCGTTTACTTTTGAGATAATGAACAGGTTACTTACTTTTTTTCCATCTGTCTCGTTTTAATTTGGGTGCCCCCTAAACCTTAATAAAAGTACGCAATGACGATGCGACAAATTGCCGAAGCTTGCCTGGTTGTTAAAAAGGATTGGTTGTTTGCATAATACACGGACCTGTTTTTCCATCTGCTGATGAAAGTGCGAGCCAAACACAAAAGTATACCATAAGTGTAGACAGTTTACACAACATTATCTATTTTAGTTAATTTACCACTGGCCCAGTCTGCCGTCAAGTCAACACATCTGCATTGTGTACCAGAGGCGGACTAAAAGAGTGTGCGGAGGCGTTGTTCCGCCACACGACTCCTCCAAATCTGGAGGGCTTCGAGATTTGGAGGCCCCCGGGACCACATCATGGCCAGAAATAATCAGTAAACAAGGGCAGTTTGGAGGAAGCAACAGTTTTTGCCAATTGTCAAAATCAAGATCGACACTACGTCTGGACTTTATAAGCCAGAACTAACCATAGAAAACCCTGTTGTGACTTTTTTATGTCGAGAAAGATTGCAGAAGACATGTCTTAAGATATTCCGTAGCAGTAGGGAAAAGATGGGCTGGATATTGCGTTTCGGAGGGCTTATTGTTATGCCAATGCGTCGTCAGTGTCCGGTGTGCGTGGTGGAGTACGGCGAAACATTCGAGAAGTCTGTCCAAAAGCTCGGTTCAGTCCCTGAGCTGAACATACCTTAAATCTTTGTGGAGTTCACACATTCTCATTTGTTTCCTCAAGAGTCATATGCTTTGGAACTGTTGAGTCTACGTATAGATGAATTACTTTTAGAAGAAAAAAGGAAAGAATTGGAGATGATGATCTGATTCTCGCGGGAGTTCTCATTATAATTCAATTAAAGTGATGAAAGAAAACGGAGAAACAACAGCAAGCACTCTGGTACATATGCAAAATCCATACAGGCAAACCTTGATACTACATCTGCAGTAAGTTTGTTCCTTCCAGTACTATGTGATTTTTACCTTTTTGATCTACATCATCTTTTGGCACACGATACTGCACGAAAATGTATTCAGTCTCTAAAACTGACTTTGGTTGAAGCACTTGCCAAGTTAGAAGCCCTGAATGAGTTTTTAGTAGTGGAACAAACTAAAATTGTTGATAATGCTGTCACTTCTGGCACTAAAAAATGCAGTGATATGGACATTAACATAGACCGACGGGGAAGACGAAGTGCAAATGAAATAATTCCGCTGGATTAGCGTTGCAAGAAGTAGTTCGTCAGTCACTGCTTGAATGCACAGACCTATTTACACAAGAAATGTCACAGCAATATACAGAAATCACCAAAAATTTTCGGAACTGTTCAACCAAAATTTATTGTTGTAGCTTCCGATGACGTTCTGGCTATATCAGTAGAGAATCTGGTAGAAATTTGCGGTAAGTGCGATAAGGATCAGGTACAGTAAGAAATAAAAAGATACGGGTAGGCATCTAGGTGCCTTCGAAACGACTATGAACGCTGCTACAGCCCAATACGTCCTTCAGTTTAAAATTAAGTCGTAATTAAGTGAATGACTGCCCTGTAAATCACTTATAATCCAATATATCTTGACAGTTAGGCTTTCGGTCACATCATGCGAAGTTTTTCTGTTCTGAAACTAAATTATCGTTCCTTTATAATCAATCAGGAACGACTGCCCAATGTGTCCATTTCCTCAATTGAAGAAAAAGTTTCAAATAAAAAGACTTCAACTACGACACTGAGAATTTCAGCAAAGAAGGCACGAAAACATGTTCTACAGTAACAGAAATGTTGCATGAAAATATGGAATAATGAAGAGTTTCTCACTTTAAATTCTTAAAGGAAATAATACAAGAAAACGACCTGAAAAAAGCTATTATCAAACGAAGATCGCTGTAAAAAATAGTAACTACATTCAGATTAACACAAAATACTTGTAGTAAAAAATCACTTGATAAATTCAGTAAACTTAGAAGCTACAGCACTGTCATCATACTTTAATGCCTTTGTGGAGCAGAAACTTTAAAATTAAATAGAAAGACTGATATTGAAGAAATTCAAAAGAAAGAAAAAAGATTATTAGGAAAATATTAAAAAATACTGATGGAGAAACTTATAGGCTACGAAGTACTAACAAAATGGAAGAATACACAGACATGCATGGTGAGATGCATGAAGAATGGCACTCAGTAGGTTGAGAAAACAAATAGCAGAAAACGTGCTGGAACGCCGCGGTCGGATAAAAGAGTCTTCATTCTGAAACGATGAAACAAATTTGGACACAAAGGAAGGCCAACCATCAAAAGCGACATTGATTGAGTGTACCTCGCGTGGTGCTATTGGGCCCACATGTGAAGAATAATATAATAATAACAATAATAATAATAATACAAATAACAATTACTACCTCGTACTAACGTTACGAAACTAAGTGGTGATATAATTGTATAAACTTCGTTTCAAGGCATATAAAATAAAAGGTAATTTTGTTATTCTACTCATTCTAATTTTTTTGCACTCTACCTGACGGTGGCTGTGCTAAATGGTGCTTCGTAATCTAAGTTTCCCACCTTTAAGTACGTATATTACGATTACCAGAACGTAGAGTACACACGTTATAAGTGCTTGATTTTGTCAGCCATTGCAACTATATTATTGACTTATAAAATGTGCAGTACAGGTACATCAATTTTCTAAGCAGATTGGTGAGCCTCATTTAGTTTTGCCGCGCCGGGCCGCCGACATAGTCGGCCACTGGTGTTTACCGTTTTATCATTGACACACGGACTTGACTGTCGCCACGACGTAGCGAAACGCAGAGCTGTCGACGAGGCGAGAGCCGCTGCACCGCCGACCGTGTGGCGGTGCAGTAGCGGCTGATTGGCGTTATCGAGCGGCGTGCCCTGACAGCGGGCGGCGCGCGCAAACAAAGCGCCGCGCCGGCCACCGCCGCTGCTGGCATTTGCCCGCCCCTGCCCCCTGTAGCCCAAGTTGTACCGACCTGACGCTTTGACAGAGCGGCGATTCTAGCGCTGGTGCCGACTACTCCGGGCCTACTACGGGGAAGCCGTGTGTGCTCTGCCGCTGCAATGTGGATTCACGTTACTGTCACCGGCAACACGGACGCCATCGCACACGCGTTCACCGTGTACTACCGTCCGCAGCGGAGAAGAATGCACGCGACAGAAATCGGGTGTGTTTCCCGACAAGTCCACAGCAGATAATTGCACGCCCTTTTAAAAATAGTTTCGTAAATGAAAATACGTCAGTATTGGGTGACTGATTTTACGAGAAATGATCCGCAAACATTGCGATTGTAGTTCCGCATCAGCTTGAAACGTCTCTGTGAAGTCGTTTCATAAGACGCTTGTCGAATTCGGTACAACTTACTCACTTTACTACCTGATTTTAGCTCAATTCGTGAACTCTTCCAGAAAGACTGAGCACTCAAAAGAGGCCTATTGAATATTATATGTGTGTTTTAATGTGGGGTTTCGGTTTTGTTTTGTGGGAAACGCTGACATGGTTATCGTCTGCTGGGAGCAGACGATGTTGCTTCTCGTTCAAAGGAGAGCACAGGATAATCAACTTAGGTTTTCAAGATCTGAACAGATAGTTTTACCCATCTTAGTCGAAGGTTGTGTCGAAGGCTGTTTTTGTGTGTGAGGTGGGTGCTCTGGTAGCTTCAGCTGCACAGGAACCTAGATAATGTCGAAAGAGAAAGGGGCACTTTTCTGTGAACGCTTGGTGAGTACGGATCGTAACTCTTAAGGGGGGTTTCAGGTGATAGGGGGCAGGTTGAGTTAGGACTTCGTTATGTTTAACTGTTGAAATACTTAAGAACTTCAGTTTAACTGAAGCGTGTGAAACGAGTTATTTTTCCGAAAGTGCCATAATTATATTGCTTTAAATAGGCGATTTTTGAGTGCTGTGAGTTAAAAGTGTGGAAGTTACTTTGTTCTTTTTGAACGACGATGAAGTAGAATTTCAAACGGTAAATCTGATTAGGAAACTTCAACCGTACGTGAGTCGAAGCGATTATGATTTTTAATGATTTTTGATCTTATATTTTGTGGAAGTTGCTTTTGTCTTTGTGTGTCGATTTTGTGCCACGTGTTTGGTAATCAATGACCATTCTGGTCCACCACGGCACCGCAATAGGCTTTATTTTAACAGTTTGCTTTTTTAATGAGCTATAATTTCTGCAAGAATATCTGATCTTTCGTGCGCTTTCTACAAAGGAGCACAACAGTTTGATGCGGAATGCACCACGTGCTCTAGTTCGGCCGTTTGCAAGCAGCAGAAGCAGTTAGTATGTTGAATAATTATCGCACAACCTCGTGCATTGGTTAAACCTCTGTCCAGAACAGTGCATGCGTAGAATCGTAATGCGAATCTCACTGAGATATTTTTATGGTATGAATGCAAAGGAGATGATAGTATCTTTGTCTCCCACACCCATTTTCTGTGTTTCTTCTTGCTGTAGTTAAATTGTGCTCTGTTACATTCTCACGCAATTCTTTCTTAAATATTTCTAGTCAGGCACCAGTTATGTGTAGTTAGGATGTGCAACCAAATACTTAGATACAATAAATAATCTACGTGAAAGATAAATTCTGTGGTGTTGATCTTACCCACTTACTCCTATTTCCAATCCTGAATTAATCAAGTTGCTTCATAGACGACATGGAGTGTTATTTATCTGGCTACTTGAAGAAATTTGCAGACTTGTAATTAAATTATTAAAGTAATTAAACTAATAATTTTCCAGCTCCGCTTTTTTTCGAAATAATTAGGAAGGGCTTGGGCAGGTGGCGACCCTGAATTTCTGAATTTTTATCATTATTTGTGTGGGAGAAGCAGCTAGAAATGCGAGATAACGTATACGGCTCGATGAGAAACGTCGTAAAGATAGTAAAACGTTACAAGCTGTAGAGTATTTCAGTAATTTGTGCCGCACTGGGACTCTGACCCGGATTTCACGCTTCAGCTGTCCGTATATGCTTCGAAGAGCAGCCGAAACTTACATTCGCCCTGGGTGACTACTGTCCCTCGAACTGGTACCGTACTACGGTGATTCCCTCACGGACTGAGACACTGTTTTTTCGATCGTCACATTGCCCTGCTATGGTGTGAAATACTGTGCTGTAGTCTGCGTTTTAAAACTTAGTCCGAAGCAGTATTTCTTCGACAGGAACAGACACTACGTTGACGATCAACGGTTGCAGTGCGGTAGCTTACGTCATGGCAGGGCAATTTGACGAGCGAAACAAGAGTCTCAACCTGTGCGGGAATCACTGTAGTATAGTGCGAGCGCCAGAGAATGTAAACAGCAGGACGATTGGAAGTCGGGGCTGCCCCTGGAAGCGTGCTCGGATAGCTGAAGTGGTTAAGGCGACAGCTCGCCACAAGTAGGAATTCCGGGCTCTGTTTGTTTGTTCTGATGCGGAACCATCGTTAAATTTACGAATCATTTCATGATTTATCCGACAATATAGTGTATGTTCTTTCAAACATGCATGTATGCTGCTTCAGACTATAAAGTACAACATAGATCACTAAAGTACAGTATGCCTTTATTAGATTCTTACGATATGAGTAGATTACATTTGCACATCTTTCAAACGTACTGATACTTCCTTAATAATATAGGCTAAAACCATTTAAATGGCCTTAGATTCAGTAGCTTCTTCTTTGTCATCAGTCTTTTGACTTGTTTGATGCGGCACGCCACTAATTTCTCTCCTGCTCCGGACTTTTCATCTCAAAGTAGCAGTTCCACCCTACATCCTCAATGATTTGTTGGATACGTTACAAAGTCCGTCTTACTCTACAGTTTTGTTCCCTCTACAGCTCCCTCTGGTACCGTAGAAGTTATTCCCTGATGCCTTAACGGATGTCCTATCAATTTCTCCCTTCTTCTCAGTGTTTTCCATACTTTACTTTCCTAGCCAATTCTGCGGAGAACCTCCTCATTTCTTACCTTATTAGTCTACCTAATTTTCAATATTCCTCTGCGGCACCACATCTCAAATGCTTCGATTCTCTTCTGTTTTGGTTGTCCCACAATACATATTCACTACCGTGCAGTGCTGAGCTCCAAAAGCACATTCTCAGAAATTTCTTCCTCGAGACCCATGTTTAATAGTAGCAGATTTCTCTTGGCCACGAATATCTTTTCCACCAGTGCCAGTTTGCTTTTTATGTCTTTATGTCCTTGCTCTGTCCGGCTGCCTAGGTAACAGAATTCCTTAACTACGTCTGCCGGGTGATCCTAATTGCGATGTTTCAAGTTTCTCGCTGTTTTCATTTCTGTTACTTCCCATACCTTTGTCTTCCTTAGATTTACTCTCAATCCGTATTCTGTAATCATTAGAACACATTTCGCAAGTCTTCGTCACTTTCGCTGAGGATAGCAATGCCACCAGTGAATTTTATCATTAACGTCCTTTCACTTTGAATTTTAATCCCATTCTTGAACCTTTCTTTTATTTCCGTCATTGCCTCTTCGCCGTATAGTCAACAGCAGGGGCTAAGGACTACATCCCTGTCTTACATCCTATTTAATCCGAGCACTTACGTAGTTCTTGGTCTTCCACTCATATTGTTCCGTCTTTGTTCTTCTACATATTGTATATTACCTCTTTTTTCCTATATACACTCCTGGAAATTGAAATAAGAACACCGTGAATTCATTGTCCCAGGAAGAGGAAACTTTATTGACACATTCCTGGGGTCAGATACATCACATGATCACACTGACAGAACCACAGGCACATACACACAGGCAACAGAGCATGCACAATGTCGGCACTAGTACAGTGTATATGCACCTTTCGCAGCAATGCAGGCTGCTATTCTCCCATGGAGACGATCGTAGAGATGCTGGATGTAGTCCTGTGGAACGGCTTGCCATGCCATTTCCACCTGGCGCCTCAGTTGGACCAGCGTTCGTGCTGGACGTGCAGACCGCGTGAGACGACGCTTCATCCAGTCCCAAACATGCTCAATGGGGGACAGATCCGGAGATCTTGCTGGCCAGGGTAGTTGACTTACACCTTCTAGAGCACGTTGGGTGGCACGGGATACATGCGGACGTGCATTGTCCTGTTGGAACAGCAGGTTCCCTTGCCGGTCTAGGAATGGTAGAACGATGGGTTCGATGACGGTTTGGATGTACCGTGCACTATTCAGTGTCCCCTCGACGATCACCAGTGGTGTACGGCCAGTGTAGGAGATCGCTCCCCACACCATGATGCCGGGTGTTGGCCCTGTGTGCCTCGGTCGTATGCAGTCCTGATTGTGGCGCTCACCTGCACGGCGCCAAACACGCATACGACCATCATTGGCACCAAGGCAGAAGCGACTCTCATCGCTGAAGACGACACGTCTCCATTCGTCCCTCCATTCACGCCTGTCGCGACACCACTGGAGGCGGGCTGCACGATGTTGGGGCGTGAGCGGAAGACGGCCTAACGGTGTGCGGGACCGTAGCCCAGCTTCATGGAGACGGTTGCGAATGGTTCTCGCCGATACCCCAGGAGCAACAGTGTCCCTAATTTGCTGGGAAGTGGCGGTGCGGTCCCCTACGGCACTGCGTAGGATCCTACGGTCTTGGCGTGCATCCGTGCGTCGCTGCGGTCCGGTCCCAGGTCGACGGGCACGTGCACCTTCCGCCGACCACTGGCGACAACATCGATGTACTGTGGAGACCTCACGCCCCACGTGTTGAGCAATTCGGCGGTACGTCCACCCGGCCTCCCGCATGCCCACTATACGCCCTCGCTCAAAGTCCGTCAACTGCACATACGGTTCACGTCCACGCTGTCGCGGCATGCTACCAGTGTTAAAGACTGCGATGGAGCTCCGTATGCCACGGCAAACTGGCTGACACTGACGGCGGCGGTGCACAAATGCTGCGCAGCTAGCGCCATTCGACGGCCAACACCGCGGTTGCTGGTGTGTCCGCTGTGCCGTGCGTGTGATCATTGCTTGTACAGCCCTCTCGCAGTGTCCGGAGCAAGTATGGTGGGTCTGACACACCGGTGTCAATGTGTTCTTTTTTCCATTTCCAGGAGTGTATTACTCCTACTGTTCCTCAGAATTTCGAACATCTTGCATCATTTTACATTGTTGGTCGCTTTTTCCAGGTCGACAAGTCCTATGAATATGTGTCGATTTTTCTTCAGTCCTGCTTCCATTATCAACCCCAACGTCAGAATTGCCTCTTGGGTGCCTTTCCCTTTCCTAAAGCGAAAATGATCGTCATCCAACACATCCTCAATTTTCTTTTTAATTCTTTTGTATATTATCCTTGTCAACAATTTGGGTGCTTGAGCTGTCAAACTGAATGTGCGATATTCTCGCAGTTGTCAGCTATTGCCTGCCATCTTCAGAATCGTCTGAATGGTTAACTTCCGAAAGTCAGATGGTACGTCGCCCTTCTGATACATTCTACACAACAACGTGAATACTACAATACAATATTTCAGTGCCTGTGTTATTCTGATTACGATGCAAAGTTCCTTTCGACATGCATGAATGTCCAAAGGATGTGGAACGTGAATATTTTGTTGGCTCTGAGCACTATGGGACTTAACATCTGAGGTCATCAGTCCTCTAGAACTTAGAACTACTTAAACCTAACTAACCTAAGGATATCACACACATCCATGCCCGAGGCAGGATTCGAACCTGCGACCGAAGTGGTCGGGCGGTTTCAGATTGAAGCGCCTAGAACCGCTCGGCCACACCGGCAGGCGAATATTTTGTTGCCACTTCCCCAATACTTTCAGAAATGTCGATGGAATGTTATCTATTCCTTCTGCCTTATTTGATCTTAAGTGTTCCAAATCTCTATTAAATTTGATTCTAATTTTGGATCTCGTATCTGTTCTGTATCGACTCCTGTTTCTTCTTTTATCACATCAACATAAGTCTTCTCCATCATAGAGGCCTTGAATGAACTTTTCCCATCAATCCACTCTCTCCTCTGCATTTAACAATGGAATTCCCATTGAATTCTTAATGTTATCGCCCTTGCTTTAAATTTCGCCGAAGGTTGTCTCGATTTTTCAACATGTTGAATCCGTCCTTGCGACCATCATTTCTATTTCAGTTTTTTCATATTTTTCGTGTAGTCATTTTGCCTTAGCTCCCCTGCAGTTCCTATTTATTTTGTTCCTAAGTGACTTATTTCTGTATTCCTGAATTTCCCTGAACATTTTTGTATATCCTTCTTTCGTCGATCAGCTGAAGTATTACATCTGTTATGCATGGTTTCTCCTCAGTTGACTCCCTTCCACCTACGGTTTTCTTTCAAGCTTCTGCGATTCCTCTCTAAAGAGATTACCATTTCTCTCCAACTGTACTGCCTACTGATCTGTTTGTTATCGCTGTTCCTGTAGCGTCAGAGAACTTCAAATGCATCTTTTCATTTCTTAGTACTTCAGTATCCCACTTCTTTGCGCACTGATTCTTCCTGATTGGTGTCTCAAACATCACCATCTTTACTAAATTGTGATCAGAGTCTATATCTGAACCTGGGTACGCCTTACAATCGAATATCTTCTTTACAAATAGCTTATTAACACTGGCACCGTTCACGTAAGTACAGGAATTCATTAATCGGCTCGATAGCACTTTCTTTTTATTCAATTAAATCAGCACTAATGGTCGAGTTTTCTCTTCTGTATCTTCATCTACATCTACATTTATACTCCGCAAGCCACCCAACGGCGTGTGGCGGAGGGCACTTTACGTGCCACTGCCATTACCTCCCTTTCCTGTTCCAGTCGCGTATGGTTCGCGGGAAGAACGACTGCCGGCCTCCGTGTGCGCTCGAATCTCTCTAATTTTACACTCGTGATCTCCTCGGGAGGTATAAGTAGGAGGAAGCAATATATTCGATACCTCATCCAGAAACGCACCCTCTCGAAACCTTGTTTCAAGTATTACGACGTGATCTCTGCATGCACGTTGAGAGTTTTCACCTTTCACGATGCTGCCGTAGAAAGAAAAAAAAGAGAGAGAGAGAGAGAGAGAGAGAGAGAGAGAGAGAGAGAGAGAGAGAGAGAGAGAGAGAGAGAGAGATCATGGCATAAAAGGCGAGCAAAGAAATGCAGCAGAACAAGAATGACAACGGAGTCTATTAATAGTTAAGCATGATTGATCTGGCCGTCAGTAACAACGACCACAGGAAGGGAACGAGAGGAAAGAGTGTTTCCTCGCTACCCACATCATCCCACGCAGACACTGCGAACAGCCAGTAGTGCTTTAGGTCTTGAAAGTAAAGGTTAAAATTTGTTCCGTATGATTCGGTGTGATCGAGACACATACCAGATACAAACTATTCGTTACTCATTACTTTCCTTACTTAACGTCACTACTAACGTAGCCATTACACATAGATTTCGCTAACCAAGCAGATTGTGGATATCACCGTGCTTGTGAATGTGCAACTTGAGTAGGTTCTCTGTCCCGAACACTACATACTCTCTTACACATACTGATGAACAGTCACCACGGCTACACTGACATTAATGGTAACAGCTGAAGATGCTGAATTGCAGTCTGTCTCATGAAAATATTTCCGAACGAAGTCGCCAGACTACTGTGTCACATAGGCCGCTCCAGGCAGACACGGCGATTCTGCCGCGTGGTCGCTGGCGCATGCGGTGGTAAGGCACCGCGATTTGCCGTACGGACTGATAATGTAGCGTAAATGATTGCCGCCAGGCTATAATTACGAATACTGTGGACTCCATCCGAGCCTTACGCGAAATACATACGGAAAGGAAACTCTACGAAGGACAAAATGTATTTGGCACTCCGCGTCTCTAATGACTTGCACAGCTGAAAAAAAGAAATTGGAGGAAAGTAACGAAACGCTTCCATTACTAGGAGTCACCCGAGGGAAGGAATTGCAGGAACACAAAAACTACTGTATGGATAACGAAACGTTTAGAACAGTCTTCGAATCTCGTGTAATACTCTGTTCTTAGTCACGAATACATACAATATGTAACAGATGTAGAATATGTAAGGGGTCAGTAGGCACTATATACGTATTTTGGTAAGTGTTGTTATGGCAACAAGAAAGGTGCGATAATTGGCTGTTCGGTCAATGGGTACCGTATTTCCTAAACGGCGAATCCTCTGAACCGCTCGCGTAGGTCTGGTGAAATTGCTTCGTTGTGGAAACAACTGAGTTACACAGGCCGTTGGTGCTGGAAGCGAAAACCCTGAGACTACAGCGGTTCATGGTGCGCAACCGACATCTTCCAGCGGAACAGCTAACCGTCCAGCGAGAAACCAGACATTTTATCAACAGTTTTCACACGTGCATTGACCGAAATGTCTGGAATTTGTCCGGAAATGTTCGTACAGAACTGCTGATGCCTCACCGGTATTCTTCTTTAAAATGTCGGAACAAAACAGGGTAACTAGGAAAGCTTTATTGATTTGGAAATGTTGTCTTAGTCTTTGTTAGGAATAATAGCCCACGTGGAAGACACTTTAGACTAAATTAATCACAAATTCACCATCTCCCATCACGTTCATCCATGTAATTTGGTTGTTTTCCCTGGGGAGGAAGGGCCTTGCGTTCAGATTATATGCCTGCATATATAACTAGAATGACAGCAAATTGCTGGAAGAGCATTATCAAGCTTTTGAAGGACAACTACCCTCCAACAATTTTCCCATTAGATACCTGTGGGATAGTAGTGCTGACTGAGCATACAGAATGCCAAGCATCTTTCCACAAACGTAGGGAGGAATGCTGATAGCATGGCTTCAGATACCCATGGAGACCCTTCTTCACCAAATTAATACAATTGCAAGACGTCTAGCTGCTGCGTGCTGTAAACGGCAGTACTCCCTAAATTAACTTTTGGTAATAATGTGAGAGACTATAAATGTATGTCAGGGATTCTCTCGGTCAATCGTTTTCGTAAACGTTGACTATCGAAGTGTTGGTGATTTCAGTCAGTTTGATAGGTTAAAATTTTAAAGGCAATCTGGAATCTATGTCTCATGTAGGAGATGTTTTAACAGAATGAGGTATCTGAATTCCCCTTAACGGTCGGCAGTAGCTTCATCTTACGTGTATTTGTCTCCTGTGGTTCTAGACTCCATACAAATTCTCCTGTGACCCTACTGTTGTGTGATGAGTGCCAAGCTGGCTCAACTCAGAGGCGTTAGTTATACGATATGGTCCGTGTAAAAGAGAGAACATATTCCACCGTCATTATCAGTACTACGTTCTATCTCTAATGGCTTTTTATTTATTATTCTGTCTCACGTAACACTAGCTGCTATTTTCTTGTCCAGGTAGATTTTTATGTACAATATCTTATACAGCTTGTCATGCTTTACGATGCTGTAGTCTTGTTTCCCTTTGTGTTAGAACACGTAATTAGTTCACTACCGCAGTTTTTAACCGGTATTTTATCACGAAACCACCTTGTTTTTCCAGCACAAAATAACAATGATACCCGAGGAAAAATTACGAAAACCCAATAAAGATAGCACAAAGTACTGGAACATCTATAGGTAAAACAGAAATAAATCATGTCTTGCACAAGGAAGAATTTCTTTCAAATTTTTCTTTGCGAGCAAGCAAAATGAGGAGAGATAGTTCATCCTACAGACGATTAACACAGTCTCATAGCCTCAGGACTGGTAGCGCCTTTGATCGAATGATTAATGCTGGTTATCAAATTTCCTGCTGTCACAGGGGGAAAAAAGAAAAAGGCCTCATTTCTGGTCAAGTTATGACCAAACATCACTTTTTTCTAACCACAAGACATCTCGAAAACAATTATTTTCCGTAATTCGTTACTATTCCGCAATTACGCACAACAAGTATATGTAAAATATTTTCTCCGTCGCTCTGCAGCTGATAAGAACCTGACAGCCCGCTCGCGACAGCACGTCGTGCGTCCGCAGTTATGTGAGTAACGCACGAATTTAAAGGCGTCCGCAGCTCAATAGGCGCCGATAACGAGCACGCACAGCGGCGGACCGCGAATTACGCGCCTTGTTACCGGGATGGGACGAGGTGAGGCGAGCTGAGCTGAGTCCATTACAGGCCACAATGGCAGGCCCACGTGCGATTAACGCCGCACCACAGCTGCATCACTCTGCAGTTCACTGGGTACCGCGCTGATACACTGCCGGTTTCCAATCATCCCTTCTTTGTTATCCACTCTGCTCAACCCTGTTGAATACTGAAGTGTCGAAATACAGTATTGCAGTTACAACAAGTACAGGGGTCGGACGAAAGTATAATGAAACACCGCGAGAAATGCGTGCTTGAACAACAGAAGTGTAGACGCTAGGTAGCGGTGTTGTATACTGTTGAGCCAAACATTATGATCACCTGCTTAATAGCTTGTCTTTGGAACGAAATACATCACTGATTCTGTGAATCACGGATCCGGCAGTTTGTTGGTAGGTTTGTGGCATTAGATGTCTACGCACAGTGTGATGTAACAAAATAAAAGTGATGTTATTATTCAATGGAAAAGTTGGAATTTGAGATTTCACTTACTGTTTTATCAATCACAATTGGCGTAAGAATCATGGATTGACCATTGTCATAAAATATTGCATTATGAAATGTGAATAGTCTTTACTTGCAGTCAGCTAGCGTGCTATTGATTAAGAAATTGAATTATCGTCTTTCTAATTACTTCATGATCGTAGATACGATCATACCCGGTCGTGAAGTTATTGTTATGACAAAACAATTTCCTAAGGGACCAGTAAGTTTTTAAGGGCTCAAAAACAACTGTAACATCACACAAAAGGGAAATTCAATATTAAAGCTGAAAAGAGTTTTCTTTTTCTCGATGTAAGACGCACATTGGACTGCTGATCTTTGTGTCTGTAATCTTAGCAAAATGCATAATTAAAATGAAAATAATACTGAGGAGATGATAGGAATGAGCACTGCTAAATGATTCAATATTTCCAGAACATTTATTATAACCAAAACATATATCGTACCTTATGCTTAGTACTACAATCACGTTTCATGTCCATTGAGCCGGCCGGAGTAGCCGTGCGGTTCTAGGCGCTACAGTCTGGAACCGAGTGACCGCTACGGTCGCAGGTTCGTATCCTGCCTCGGGCATGGATGTGTGTGATGTCCTTAGGTTAGTTAGGTTTAATTCTGATGACCTTAGCAGTTAAGTCGCATAGTGCTCAGAGCCATTTGAACCATTTTGAACCATCATGTCCATTGAGCGCTCTTTTATATAGCCATTGTCCTCTTGAGTCTCTCGAGCGTGGTCGCGATAAGTTATAACAGTTCTTCTTTTTACTCTTCACTCAAACGGAACACGTTTTTATTTATTTAGTAAGAGATTAGAGCAGACCGCCACAAATCTGCGTCCCAAGGCTTCATTTGTTCTCCAGCAACAAAATAGTGAAGGATCGCATATCTATCCGTATTCTTCTGTTCATGTTGCTGCCCAAAGACGACGAATTACATTATTTAGGAAATTCCACCATCGCCATGCGACGCCTTAATATACATTAACCATTATTTATACACAAGTATTTGCCTTCTGGCTGAAAGTATTAACTATTTGCTGTTTTAATGAAGCCAAAAATAGCGAATATCACAACAGGTCATGTAATTCGCATAAGTGAAGGGCCGCTGATTTGCGTACGCGGTAATGGCGCCCGATAGCGACCCAGGTGGTCCCACACGATTAACATCAAGTGAATTTAGTCGTCGAGACATCAACGTGAGTTCACTATAACGCTCCTCAAACCACTGTAGCACGATTCTGGCTTCTAGACATAGACAACTGTTCTGCTGAAAGACGACATCGTCGTCGGAGAAGACGGCAAGCACGGAGAGATGCAGGTGGTTCGCAGCTGTCAGCGTATCTTCGATTACTACCACAGGTCCCATGAAAACGCAGCAGGATGCCTACCACAGAATAATACTGCTCCCACCAACCTGCATCCGTGGCTCGCTGCACGTTTCGAGCCGCCGTTCTCTACGGTGACGGCGTTTGTGGAGATGGCCAGCGACCTTGTGTACCAAAAACGTAATTCACTGGTGGAGCCGACACGTTTACATTGATCTACGGTCGAATCCCGATGGTCCCGTGTCCGCCGCAGTCGCAAGTGTCGATGTCCGTGGATCAACAGGTGAACACGTAAGAGGGGTCTGCTGCGGAGCTCCATGTTCAGATATGTACGATAAACAGTGTGCTCCGAAACTCTAG
The DNA here is from genome assembly GCF_021461385.2 of Schistocerca piceifrons. NCBI lineage: Eukaryota > Metazoa > Arthropoda > Insecta > Orthoptera > Acrididae > Schistocerca > Schistocerca piceifrons. The sequence goes on along the minus strand of NC_060139.1, from coordinate 400,454,073 downwards.
TGCGGTGCACCAGCATTGTGCACTTTCGCCATCTATCCTACTTTACAGAACAGACAAGCCTCCGAACCCCACGTTCTGTGACGAGTAGTGAACGTCCAACGACTTAGCGCCTAGTGGTAATTTCAGTGCCCTCCTACCTCTTTTCGTAGAAGGTCACGACAGTAGCACGTAAACATTCGACCAGCTTCGCCGTTTTCGAGGGACTCGTTCACAGGCTCTGCGCAAAAATAATCTGCTCCGTTGTCAAAGTCGCTTATATCAATGGATTTTCTCCTTTGGAGCCCTTATCTTCGCTAGAGTGATCCCCCGCCCGTGTCTATTCAGCTTAGATACAATACTTTTGTAACCTCGTCAGATGCCCGCAACGCCTCCAGGCGGCATCCAACGTCGCCGTGGGCAGTGGTCACAATGTGTTGGCTTATCAGTGTGTTAGACCACGAACGGTGCCGTACTGTGTCTCCAATACGTTTGAATTGTGTGTCGTGGCCAGAAAAGTGTTCTATGTAGTTTTGTTGTGTTATGTCAGAACTAAATGAATGCGAACGTGGGCAAATCGTTGGCGCCGGTATGATGGGTGATTACGTAACCAAGGGAACCGAAGTGTTTGGTGTTTCAAGAAGAAACGTATCTGAGATTTATAGTACATACACGAAAAGGCGGAGGAACATCACCCGCCGGCCGGTGTGGCCGAGCGGTTCTAGGCGCTTCAGTCTGGAACCGCGCGACCGCTACGGTCGCAGTTTTGAATCCTGCCTCGGGCATGGATGTGTGTGATACCATTAGGTTAGTTAGGTTTAAGTAGTTCTACGTTCTAGGGTACTGATGACCTCCGATGTTAAGTCCCATAGTGCCAGAGCCATCTTTTAGAAACATCACTCGCTAAGTAGCAACGCGGACGAAAGTGCGTCACGATCGTGACAGACGGTCATTAATGTGGGTTTTGACGAAAATATTAGGACGACAGCTGTAGAAGTCACTGTAGAACTTTATTGTCATTCGCGAACCCTGCCAGCACAAAAACAACACGAAGGGAAGTGCACAAGGAGGGAACTGCACGGCGAGATGGAATTCGGAAACCACTTGTCAGTGATGCAAGTGCGCATAGTAGAAAAACGTGGTGCCAAAGTCAAAACCTGGACTATGGAACAACGAAAAAAAGTCATTTGGTCGGACGCGCTTGTTTCACTCTCAGAATTTCAAACTGTTTTAACCACACTGTTTACTGATTACAGTTTCCTTACGCGTTTCGATTATACATCAGTTTCAAAGGCACTTACAAAAGTCTTCATAAGCTGACGGAAAATACACAGCAGCACCAGGAAATAATGTAGGTTGATAAAATTTGAGGAATACATTTGCCTAGGTAGCATATTTTAGTCATTAAGATTGCAAGTTCACAGGCCAATGTAAGCGCGAGATAAGACACTGCAAATGTGAAATTCTGGTACATCAATAAGCGATGTAACTGCTAGAAGGTTTAATGCAAGCATGCAAACGTGTATCCATTCTATTTTACAGATGACGGACGTCAACTTGTGTGATGCAGTTTCATGCTTGTTGCACTTGGTAGGTCAATACAGGATGGTTAGTGATGTTTGTCGGTGACACTGGAGTTGTCCGATGTTGTACCACATGTAGATTGGAGACAGATCTCTTCGAGCAGGCCAAGACAACATGTCACAGCTCCGTGGAGCATGTTGGGCGAGCGTTATCCTCTTGGAAAACACCCCCTGGAATGCTGTTCTTGAACAGCAGCACAACAGGCGAACCATGAAACTGACTTACAGATTTGCAGTCAGTGTACATGGGATAGTTATGAGATTGCTCCTGCTGTCATGCGAAATCGCACCCAGACCATAGCTCCAGGTGTATGTCCAGTGCGTCAAACACGCAGACAGGTTGCTTGCAGGCCGTCAGTTGGGCACCTAACCAACATCTGAGCATCACTGGCACCGAGGCAGTACCGGCTTGCAACAGAAAACAGAATAGATTTCCCACCCTGCCCCCCCCCCCACCCCCCACCCCCCATTGATTGGCCGCTTGACTCCATGGAAACAGCAAATGGCGGTGCTTTGGGGCCAGTGGAATGCGCACTACAGAGCGTCTGGCTCAGCGCTGTCCTTGATTGATGTAACCGATCTGAAACGGTTTGTTCCGTCACTATGGCGCGAGCTGCTGCCCAGGAAGCTGCTGAAGGTGCAGTATGGTGCGCCAGAACCATATGGTGAACACGATACTGTTCGTTCTTGGTGTGCCACGTGGCCGGCCGGAGCCCGGTCTCTGCCAACGACCATCGCTGCCAGCAGTCATGTTCAGTGGCTACATTCGTGCCAAGTCTTTCTGCAATATATAAGAAAGACATCCTGCTTCTGAACCCTGTTACGCGACCTCGTACAAACTTAGTAAGGTGTTGATAATGGTGTCTTTGTCGCCTTAAAGGCATTGGTTCAAATGGTTCTACGCACTATGGGACTTAACATCTGAGGTCATCAGTCCCCTAGACTTAGAACTACTTAAACCTAACTAACCTAAGAACATCACACACATCCATGCCCGAGGCAGGATTCGAACCTGCGACCGTAGCAGCAGCGCGGTTCCGGACTGAAGCGCCTAGAACCGCTCGGCCACAGCGGCCGGCTTAAAGGCATTCTTGACTATCAACGACTCACCACGTCCGGTCTCAAAGGTAACTAACGCTCACAAACGTTACAACATGTATTTAAAGCAAATATGATTTACATCCACTTTAGGCAACTGGTGCGAAATTTGAAGGGACATCATCTTTCAGATGTAGGAACACGCCGCCAACTTTCGTTTATGTCGCACAACTCCTCCTTGGTTTTACTATTTTTTCCGTCAGAGTATTTTTGCACTTGTCTGTTGCTCACAAGAGATGAGTAGGTACATAGTACTCATATGTGTATTTAAATATGAAGGCTTCTAAAATGATGGCCGGCCAGTGTGGCCGAGCGGTTCTAGGCGCTTCAGTCTGGAACCGCGCGACCACTACGGTCGCAGGTTCGAATCCTGCCTCAGGCATGGATGTGTGTGATGTCCTTAGGTTAGTTGGGTTTAAGCAGTTCTAAGTTCTAGGGAACTGATGACCTCAGATGTTAAGTCCCACAGTGTTCAAAGCCATTTGAACTATTTCTAAAATGATGTATAATCGAAACGCTTACAGCAGCTCTAATTAACAAACATTGTTGCTAAGACAATTTGAAATTTAGAGTGCAACATGGGCGCCACGTCTCATACTGCATGTTTTGCAGGTCGTTAATGTTAATTGTTTCATACTGTGCCGAAGTTCTGATCTGAGTTTACGTCTCAAGAGTGAAACATGGCGGCGATTGGGTGACGATTTGGGAGCCACATCGTGGTATTCTTTTGGCCCCTTGCTTACCCTGCAAGGTCGCACTACTGCCAAGGATTATGTGACCATTTTGGTTTGTCATGACCATCCAGTGGTGCAATGTTTGTTCGACAATGGCGGTGTTGTGTTCCATGACGACGGCCCTATTGTTAACTCAGCTCGGAACGTCCAGGGCTGGTTTTGTGAGCACGAGGACGAACTGTCGCTTCTGCGCTGGCCGCCACCCACGAGATCTCAGTATTACAGAGCCTTTGTAGTCGACTTTGGAGAGAAGTGTGCGTGACAGCTATCGATCTCCGTTATTATTACCTGAACTTACAACTATTTTGCATGAAGAATGATACGATTGCCTTAGAAACCTTACAGGGCCAGTATTTAACCATTCTGAGACGTCTGGAAACTGTTTTGAACGCCAACGGTTTCCCTACACCATATTAGGCCTGGTAATGTGCTCTGTTTTTTTTTGTTTTGTTTTTGTTGGAATTTCCTTTTTTTATTCATCCCCTGAACTATGGAGAAAAGAGGCTATTATTTGTATTTAAAAAGGCTGTCACAATTCTGTAGTGACCGAGCCACAAAGCAGCCACAATGCCAGTACAACCATAGTGTAGTGTAAAACCCGTCTGCGGTGCCACTTCGCTAACGCATGCTCGTTCAATTGTGCTCGACTCCGAAGCAGCTCGTTCGAATATGAGGATAAGGAAAAAATATAAGTCGCCGGTCTATACTTGGCAGGAGAGAGATGGTGGGCGAAGGATCATCAAACGATACGCCAGAATCCCGGGTTACATCTTTATCAGAAATGCGGTCTCGATGGTGTCCATTTCGACCGCACATGACGCGCCGCCCACATCTTCGCAGAACACGCATTTAAAACAGGCCGCTGCGGACGCCACTAAAGCACGCCGTCCTCGCTCTACTCACGCTGATGTATCCGTCCGCGCTTCATTTCAAGACGTCGCAGACTGGGCTCCGCCCAGGCCTCGGAACATCCCCAGTGAGGACACAACTACGAACATTCTACGATGGTGTTAATATTCAACGATGATACAGAAGTATTTCTGAAACAGTGCGGAACTGCAACACGAAATAATAAACATAGCCTTATGTATAATTTTGCTATGCTGTACATATTGTTCATAAATGTGTCGATGCTTCAACCTTTTATTAAATGTTTAGAGCGGTCTAGGGCGCTGCAGTCATGGACTGTGCGGCTGGTCGGCGGAGGTTCGAGTCCTCCCTCGGGCACAGGTGTGTGTGTTTCTCCTTAGGATAATTTAGGTTAAGTAGTGTGTAAGCTTAGGGACTGATGACCATAGTAGTTAAGTCCCATATGATTTCACACACATTTGAACACTTTTTTTGAAAACCAACCTTGTTATGTTCATGGAGATCTGATACTGTTCACCCTCCTGACATGAAGGACGTACAAAGGCTCTGACATACGCTGTGTACCAACGGTGGCTTTCTCTGATAGATATCAACGGTAAAATTCTATCGGATCACTGACACCATCCACAACATAAAGGTGTAATGCGCGTGAAAGCCTTCTTGGCTTTTTATTCTCTTCTATAACCTGTACGCTAGGTGGAGGCAGGTACATTCCGCGGAAAACTCTTCTGATACGCCTCCGACCGCAGCGCACGGCCGTTTCCCCCGGGATCCCATAAATATGTAAATCACACCCGTACAGATCTGCAGGGCGCTGCAGTCATGGACTGTGTGGCTGGTTGGCGGAGGTTCGAGTCCTCCCTCGGGCACAGGTGTGTGTGTTTGTCCTTAGGATAATTTAGGTTAAGTAGTGTGTAAGCTTAGGGACTGATGACCTTAGCAGTTAAGTCCCATAAGATTTCACACACGTTTGAACATAAATGTATAGAGTGTTCAATGTTTAACCAACCATCTCGTACAAACTACAAACACAAGACCCAACATGTTACGTTTGATATAAACATGTAGGCCGCCTGAGATGAATGTGTAAATTGTAAACTGTTAGCGCTGCTTTACCAATCCAGTAAACCAAAACCGAAATGGGCTAGTTGCTGCTGTACGCTATAAACATTGTGTATAACGCGTAGGCTTTCACGGCCGGCTTCTTTGTCGGTTACGACTTCCGGACTGAGAGGCTGTGGACAAAGCGTAAAACTGCTTCTTGACGTTTCGTCTCCAACTGCGGGAGACAACTTCCGAGATTAATACGACTGCTGCTACTAAAGCTTAAGGGGGCTCTCGCGTTTATAGCGCGGATAGAGGGCACCACCATGCGTCAGTGGGACAATCTCTGGATGGCGTCGTCATTTTCGATTAAAAATAATTCGAGAGCCCCTCAAGCTTCTGTGGCAGTAGCCACTTTACCTCGGAAGATACCTCCCGCAGTTGGAGACGAAACGTCAGAAAGAAGTTTTATGCATCGACCACGGCCTCTCAAACCGGAAGTTTTAACTGAAGATTCTGTATCATCTCACCTCAACAGCCAGTTTTCCAATAATTCCATTATTTGGTAAAGGAGCTACTCCTAATCTCTACATCTACACTCCGCATGCCATCTCTTTGTGCGCTTCCTCCCGCCCGTCCCATCCGTGTTTGCTGGTGCGACAAAAGAACGACGACAGACTTCTGTATCAAATCTTTAATTTCTCTGAATTTTTCGTCGTCGTTTCGCTAGGAATACGTGGGAGGGAGGAATTATTATCCTGCACTACTCTTGTTCGAACGTACGTCTCGGAATTTCAATTTTAACTTTCTCCTTGAGACAAAACGCACTTCCTGTAACATCTGAAACTGCAATCTGTTGCTGAACGAGCCTCTAACTAAACGCACCGCTGCTTTTGGAGCCTCTCTCTCTCTCTCTTCACTTAATGCAAACTGTTAAGAGTCTCAGATATCAGCAATCAAGAATCGGTCGAACAAGTGTTTTAAGTGTGGCGTCTGGTTTTCCTGCAATTTTTTTGTGTGGTCAATCCACTTGGCGTTTTTTTACAGTTGCTGCTGTTTCCAGTGTGTTTTCACCCACAGTCTAATCGAACAGTAATGGATCTCTTCCCGTATTTGCGCCCAAAATTTATCTGCGTGAACTGTACCGATCATCGATCTTCTGCAGCTCTTAATGTATTTCTCCTGGCGTTTTAACCATCGTATATACAACAGCATCGGTTATAAAACGAGCTTCTGGCCTTATCCACTAGATTATTTGTATTTATTTTTAACAGTAACGGCTCTATAACAATCCCTTGCTACTCCCGTGGTGTAGGTGGCTCCACTGTGCAATTGTCAGCAATCCCAAGTACAGATAACTTTTCTCCCATTTCCTTCGTAGTGTCTTTATTAACCCACTCCAGAGCTGGGGCGTTACTGCAACGGGGAGTTGCTCCAGGCCTTTTCCACACTTAGGAACGGTTATTCTCTGGTCGTCGGAATGTTCTCTGAAAAACTATGCGACTTGCCGCTCCCTCTCCCTCGCGACGCCGGTGTCCTGGTATTCTCGGTGGTATGAAAAAAGCAAATAAATAAATGATTTATGCTCCTCGTACTTCTACTCCACGTTCCCTACACTTTCGTTGATTTCTGGGGTAAGGGAATGGGACATGGTGGCCAGGCCTCGGATTGCGACACCCAACACCGCTTCCTTTGGGGGTCAGGAAAGTTCCATAAACAAAACAAAAAAATCCAAGTTTCTTAGATGCGAGATATGGGTTCGATTCCAACTTGCGTCATGTATTAAAAAAGGGTAATAACTAGTAATCAAAACGTCCTGCGTCCCGGGTTCGAACCCAGCCACTGTTTAAATTTTGAATAAAGATCACCAGCAATGGCCGCAGAAGACCTACGACATAAGTCACCTTCATTATGCCGAAGGCCTTGTCAAAGAGGGCGGAGGAGCAGGCAGAGGTGTTCAGGGCACTCTCTTGTCCTTGTGGTGGGAAACTGCTCCTAGATCAACAACGATCCACGGCATGAGGACTCAGGGAGGACGTGTGGCCTGTGATTAAAAAAGAGTCACGTTGATCTCTTCCACTGGCCAAAGATTCTGGACTAGGTCCCCATACGGACCTCCGGGAGAGGACTACCGAGGGGGAGGTGACCATCAGGAAAATATTGAATAATCAACTTAAGGATAATGTTCTGCAAGTGGGGGCGAGGAATGTCAGAAGTTTGAATGTGGTGGGTAAACTAGAAAAGGCTCAATCTAGATATATTAGGTATCAGTGAAGTGCAATGGAAAGAAGACAGGAAGAGAACTCCACAGTTGAATGATTGTGAATAGCTGTACATGCTGGAAAAAGGAAGTACTCTTTGTCGTCAGGTATTTTCTCCTAGTGAGGTAGGACCTTGTCGACTGTAAGGTTGTTAACACCAAATAACTTAGTGAGTTGTTAAATGTATAGAACTGTTCGTATCTGAGGCGTTATGGGAATGTTTACTAGTTGGACTAGGCAATTTTACACTTATCGTACACACAATGTGCAAATGAGCTTTTTAACGTAAATTCTGTTTTGAAAATTGATTAAAAACAGTCTTGGTCGCAATAAAATATTTATTTTCTACGGTAAGCAGCTGCTTAAGTAGTTGACGTTCGTGTAGCCACGACACCTGCTCCGTTCACAGCCACTCTCTATCATGATGGTACAACACGGACTGTCACATTCTGACCGAAACTGGTTACCATTGATGTATTATGCTGAAGACAGTGTTCGATCAATTTTTAAGTATTTTAGGTAGACTGCCGGTTTTTTCCACGAGAAATATTCTAAAAAATTACTAGATCATGTTTGATTTCGCTCTGAACGAAACAACGTACGATAAGGGTCAGGCGAACTTTTATTATACCTGATCAGTGGAAATTGTCTAACGTAAGGGTGGTTAGCGGTGAGTGCCGCCTAAGAACTAATAAAAGGAGCAGAAGTTAAAGATGAATCGCTTTGTGATTTTTCATGCGACCAAACGAATTATATCGTTTTACGCCTGGTCATGAACTTTATCGTAGTACGGAGAATGGTGTATTTTTCCGTTTCAGCGTTCCAACAACAGTAAACGTTTCGCAGCTCCGTGATTAAGAAAAGAATATCTTGGGAAGTTGTCTTCTCGCTGTCATAAATTGTGCAAAGCGGAAGAGTTTAGATCGGTATGGGTGTGATTTACATATTTATGGGATCACGGGGGAAATGGCCGTGCGCTGCGGTCAGCGCAGTATCAGAAGTGTTTTCTGCGGAATGTACCTGCCTCCACCTAGCGTAAAGGTTATAGAAGAGAATAAAAAGCCAAGAAGGCTTTCACGCGGATTAACATTTATGTTTTGGATGGTGTCAGTGGTCCGATAGCATTTTACCGTTGATATCTATCAGAAAAAACGCCCGTTGGTAGACAGCCTATGTCAGAGCCTCTGTACGTCCTTCATGTCAGAAGGGAGAACAGTATCAGATCTCCATGGGCATAACAAGGTTGGTTTTCGAAGCATATTGAATGTTACTACCCATTCGCGTCTTATTACATACAAGTTTATTTCAAATTTCGGACTTCAAAGACGCTGACACTATATTTCTGAGCACCACGTTACAACCGGAAGTACCTATTAAATACAATAAGTGTAATACTAAATTTAGGGAATTTTTAATTTGGGCTCAGTTTCGAGGTCGACGACATTACGCAATCATACGTGTCCAAATGTTATACGTTAGCCCTAATGATGTGCCAGAAAATATTAACTGTATGGGGGGCTTCCTGCTACATTTGATCCTACATAATGAAAACTGTGAGGTCATCCAGATGAGTGCTAAATGGAATCCGTTACACTTCGGTCACGGTAAAGCAGTCGAAACTGAAGACCGTAAATTCAACGAAATAAGTCAAATGGCTTTGAGCACTATGGGACTTAACATCTGAGGTAATCCGTCCCCTAGAACTTAGTACTACTTAAACCTAACTAACCTAAGGACATCACACACATCCATGCCCGAGGCAGGATTCGAACCTGCGACCGTAGCGGTCGCACGGTTCCAGACTGAAGCGCCTACAACCGCTCGGCCACATCGGCCGGCTCAACGAAATACTTAGGAATTATAATTACGAATAAAGTTGGAAAGAACACAAAATGTGGGTAAGGGGAACCAATGACTGCGTTTTATTAGCTGAACAATTAGAAGATGCAACAGATCTACTATAGAGACTGTCTATACTATGCTTGTCCGTCCTGCTGGGCGGTGTGGCATCCTTACCAGATAGGATTAACGGAGTACATCGATAAAACTCAAAGAAGAGCAGCACGTTTTGTATTACCGTGAAATAGGGGAGAGAGTGCCAAGGACAATGTACAGTATTCGGGATGGGCACCATTAAAACAAAGGCGTTTTTCGTTGCGGCTGAATCTTCTCACGAAATTTCAATCACGAACTTTCTCCTCAGAATGCGAATATATTTTGTTGACGCCGACCCACAGAGGGAGAAACGATCATCATAAGAAAATAAGGGAACTCAGAGCTCGCACGGAAAGATGTGTGTTCGCTTTTCCCGCGCCCTGTTCGAGAGTGGAATAACAGAGAATTATTGTGAGGGTGGTTCGATGAATCTCTGCCAGGCACTTAAGTGTGATGTGCAAAGTATCCACGTAGATGTAGATAAAATAAGTAAAATTTTATTTCAGTATGGAAGCAATCTGAGGAACGCTTCCTAAATATCTAGACTTAATCCAAGCATTTGACACAGAGTATCGCGAAGTTTCTTAGTCTACGTGGCGACAGTGCTGTCAGTTATTTATAATCAGCGTTGTAGACATAACGGATATTAACCAACGTCAAAAAGCTCTTTGATGAATAGAAAAGTGTCATAACTGCCATCCACGCCTCTGAAATAGCCGTACAGATTTCTCTTACGGTAAAACAGTAATAATTATATTGCTGTTACGGTCTTCAGTCATAACACTGGTCTGAAGCAGCTCTTCACGCTGCTCTCTGCTATGCAAGCCACTTAATCTCTGCATAGCTACTGCAACCAACATTCGTTTGAACCCGCTTACTGCACTCAAGCCCAAGCCTGCCTCTACAATTGTTGCCTCCGACTCTGCCCCCCCCCCCCCCCCCTATCTCCCAACACTTCTCTCGGTTTCCAATTCGTTGATTCTTTGGTGCTTCGGGATGTTCCCTATCAGCTTTTACCTTCTTTAATTAAACTATTCAGTAAATTTATTTTATCCCCAATTTCGATTCAGTATCTCTCCGTTAATTATCCAATCTCCCCGACTAATCTTCAGCATTCTCATAAGACATCACATGTCAGAATCTCCTGTCTTTCCTGGTTTAAATGTGTACTGTTCATGTTTCACTCCGCCCACAATACATGGTACGAGCGCATCAGCAGCGACGTGACGAACTCTTCCACACGCATTGCAGTACAGTACGGTACAGTACAGCAAAGTAGAGTATCGTGTAAGATGCAGATGAGATGGCGCGGAACACGTGCACCTCACAGGCAGCGGCTTTTAGACCAGCGGCTGAACTATGCATCTCACCGTGCAGGTGTTTCTTGAGTGCTACGACGTAAGATCTAGAAGCAGATGTGTCGTAGCCCTTCCTTTATAGCCTACAGAACTGTCAACCAGTGTGCAGGTGAGGAGTCTGGTCGGACGTCACGAAATACGTTTACAGTGGAACGTCAGCACAAAGTTGGATCGTTCATACCAGTGCTGACTGGTTACTAGAAGCACACTAATGTTTGAAGGGACATATCGGCTAGTCTTTACTCGTAGAAATGCGTTTTCGATCTAATCAGTTGCACTACACTTAGATGACAAAAGTCATGGGACAATTCTAAAGCCGGCCGGTGTGGTCGAGCGGTTTTAGGCGCTTCAGTCTGGAACCGCGCGACCGCTGCGGTGGCAGGTTCGAATCCTGCCTCGGGCATGGATGTGTGTGATGTCCTTAGGTTAGTTAGGTTTAAGTAGTTCTAAGTTCTAGGGGACTGATGACCTCAGATGTTAAGTCCCATAGTGCTCAGAGCCATTTGAACCATGTTTTGAACACTTCTAAATATCGTGTCAGATCTCATTTTGACCGGCTTAGTGTAGCAGTTCCACGTTGCATGCACTCAACAAGTCGCTGGAAATCCCCTGCAGAAATACTGAGCCGTACTTCCTCTACAGCCGTCCATAATGCGGAAGTGTTGCCAGTGCAGAATTTTGTGCACCAACTGTCCTCTCTATTACGTCCCACGTCGGGTGATCAGGACGGCAAAATCATTCGTCCGATTTGCCCAGAATGTCCTTCAAACCAATCATGAATAACTGTGGCCAGGTGATATGGTGCACTGTCATCCATAAAAATTTCATTGTTTGGAAACGTGATGTCCATAAAGCAAGCCGTTGTGGCCGAGCGGTTCTAGGCGCTTCAGTCCGGAACCGCGCTGCTGCTAGGGTAGCAGGTTCGAATCCTGCCTCGGGCATGGATGTGTGTGACGTCCTTAGGTTAGTTAGGTGTAAGTGGTTCGAAGTCAAGGACACTGATGACGCCAGATGTTAAGTCCCATAGTGCTCTGAGCCATTTGAACCATTTGAATTTTGAAGCCCATGAATGGCTGCAAATTGTCTCCAAGTACCTGAACATAGCCATTCCCAGCCAACGATCGGTTCATTTGGACCAGAAGACCCAGTACATTAGATGTAAACACAGCTCACACCATTATGGACCTATCACCAAGTTGAACAGTGCCTTTTTGACGACCAAACAAAGAAAAGTGCGAGGTTATCCACACGGGTACGAAAAGAAATCCGATAAATTTTGTGTATACTATAAATCGTACAAATCTAATCTCTAAATACCTAGGAATTACAATTACGAGCAACTTAAATTGGAAAGACCACACAGATAATATTGTGGGGAAGGCGAAACAATGACTGCGCTTTGCTGGCAAATCACTTAGAAGATGCGACAAACCCACTAAAAAGACACCCTACAGTGCACTTGTCCGTCCTCTGCTGGAATACCGCTGCGCAGTATGGGATCCTAACCCGGTAGGATTGACGGAGGACATCGAAAAAGTGCAAAGAAGAGCAGCTCGTTTCGTGTTATCGCGCAATAGGGGTGAGAGTGTCACTGATATAATACGCAAGTTGGGGTGGCAGTCACTGAAAAAAAGGCGGTTTTCTTTGCGGCGAGATCTGTTTACGAAATTTCAATCACCAACTTTCTCTTCCGAATGCGAAAATATTTTGTTGGCACCCACCTACGTAGGGAGAAATGACCATCATAATAAAATAAGATAAATCAGAGCTCGAAAGGAGAGATTTAGGTGTTCCTTTTTCCCACGCGCCATTCGAAAGTGGAATGGTAGAGAAGTAGAATGAAAATGTTTCGATGAACCCTCTGCCAGGCACTTAAGTGTGAATTGCAGAGTAACCATGTAGATGTAGACTTAGATCCATGGCTTTGTGGGGTCTGTTCCACACTGTAACCCTACCATCAGCTTTTACCAACTGAAATCAGGACTCATCTGACCATGGCACGGTTTTCCAGTCGTCTAGGATCAAACTGATTTTGGCACGAACCCAGGAGAGGCGCTGCAGGCGATGTCGTACTGTTAGCAAAGGCACTAGCGTCGTTCGTCTACTGCCATAGCCCATTAATGTCAAATGTCGCCTTAATGTCCTAATGGATAGGTGCATCGTACGTCTCACATTGATTTCTGCGGGTATTTTGCGTAGTGTTGCATATCTGTTAGCTCTGACAACTCTGCTGCCCTCGATCGTTAAGTGAAGCCCGTCGACCATTGCGTTGTCGGTGGTGAGAAATAATGCGTGAAATTCGGTGTTCTCGCTACGCTCGTGACACTGTTGCTCTGGAAGTATTGAATTCACTAACGATTTCCGGAGTAGTATGTCCCAAGCGTCTAGCTCTACCATTCCGCTTTCGAAGTCTGCTAATACCCGTCGAGCGGTCGTAGTCACGCCGGACGCCTTTCCACACGAATCACCTGAGGACAAATGACAGCTCCGCCACTGCACTACACTTCTATACCTTGTGTACACGATAGTACCGTCATCTGTACATGTGTGTATCCCTACCCCATGACTTGTCGCCTGTGTGTATGTAAGAAAATATCAGCGGTCCTATCACACTTCCCTAGGGCACTCTTGACGATACCCTGATGAACACTCGCCGTCGAGGACAACGTACTGGGTCACGTACCTTACGATGTCTTCAAACCACTCACATATCTAGGAACCTATTCCGTATGCTCGAACCTTCGTCAACAGTTTGCAGTGAGGCAACGTGTCACTGCCTGCAGTGAGTTTCGATCAACTGCTTAATCTAATAGCAATGGATCTCTTCCTCTACTGAGGCAAAATGTTTCATTTATCTGTATTCAGAGTCAGTTTCACGTCCATTCACCAATAGTAGACCTCCTTTCTGCTTTTCTCTAGAGACATGTGACATTACCGCCTTCCTGTGGATACCAGCACAGTCTGCAGACAACTCTCTCAAGGTTATTTCGAGGTTACCATTAGGTCAGTTATTGTAAACAGTAATGTCTCTATTACATTCTCTTGGAGTATTCCAGAATTTACCTTTACATCTGCCGCTTTCGTTCTGAGTTCTGTCAAAATCTGTATCCAGAAGCAAATTTGGACTGGGACACACTTGAGTTCGTATTTTGTTTTCTAAACGACAGTGCGAAACTGTATCAACTGCCTACCGGAAGTCAAACATTCCAGCATCAACCTGGACGCCTTATCTACGACGCTTTGGGTTTCATAGACGAACAGAAACTGTGTTACGCAGTGCATCTGTTTACGGAATTAATGTTGGTTTTTATAGAGGAGGTTTTCATTCTCCAGAAACGTCATAATGGGTGACCACAGAACATGTTGCATAGTTTTACAACAGACTAACGTTAAGGATATAGGCCAACAGTTACATACATCAGTTTGACGACCAACTCTGGAACCAGCGATGAGCTGCACTTTCTCCCAGTCTCTTGGTACCCTTCGTTGTTCGAGGTACCTACGTTAAACTACTGCTAAAAGCGGAGCTAGCTCGTTCGCATGTAATCTGTAGAATCTGACAGGCGTCTCATTCTGTGCAGGTTCTTTTCCAATATCGATTGATTTTAGTTTATTTTGCATTTCGTGTTCCCATACCTCAATATCTGCTGTTTCAGCATTCGTACATTGACTAAACGGAGGAACGGTACTGTTGTCTTTGACGGTGAAGTAATTTCGGAACACCCTCAATTCATTATTTTGGCCTTGTCTCTGTCATCTTCCGTTTCTGTGTCACTGTGGTCGTTGAGGGACTGAACAGATGATTTGAATCTGCTTAATGACTTCACGTAGGACGAGAATTTAGGATTTGTACTCGGTTGGATATGAAATAACTCGCCGAAGTGAGGCTGTTTTCAAGGCATTAGCGTAATGTCTCCTGGGGGCGAATAGCAAGGGGACCACACGCCAATCAGAGATTTGTAATTTTTTATATTTACGACGCACAGCACAAATATGTACACCAAAATAATTCCGTGCAACTCTCAAAAATGATCGGGGAAACTAACTTAGAAGTGTTCCGATTGAGTTTAACTCACTACAGTTACAACTATCGTTCGCCGGCCCGCTTGGTTGTATGGGAGAGTGCTTGCCTGTCACGCGAATGTCCTGGTTCGATTCCCGGCGGATGTAAATTTTTAACGAAGGTTCATGTCCTACTAGTATTTTTGTGAAGCTTAAATTACATACACATGAAGAAAAGAGCTGATGGCATTCGAGACTAGTAATTACTGTTTCGAGTCGCGTTTCGGTCATTACTTTTTCGCTTTTTCCTTTCAGTTAGAATATCACTTCATCTAAATATAAAATTCCTCAAATATATGCTAATTAAAACATATAGAATTACCATTTCTATGAAAAATGCACGTCTTCTTATTTATTATTACATATCACATACAGAAATCCATTTTTCATTGCAAACATAAATTTTTAATTACCAATTTTTAATAGAAGCTTATTAATAAAAATTGTATAAATGAGGAAAACATTACAATTAAATTATTGGAGAAAAATGAAAATTCTCCTTACCTGCGTTCTCCCTCAAATCACAGGCAATTTTCATAAAAACGATAATTAAATATGTGTTAATTAGCATATATTTGCCGAATTTTATATTTAAGCGACTTCATTACTCTACACTCATACTCATAAATTAAGGATAATTGCAGAATGTGGTGCCACACAACGTGGCACTACACAAAATTGGCGCTAATAGCATAGGCACATAGGGAACACACATGACACAGATCTGTAAGTCCACGGTATTGGTGATACGTTGAGAAAACCATGCCGAAACACTGTTTCCTGCGCATGTACCCCGACATCAATATGGGATATGATCACCATGCACACGTACACAGGCCGCACAACGGGTTGGCATACTCTGGATCAGGTGGTCGAGTAGCTGTAAGGGTATAGCCTCCCATTCTTGCGCCAGTGCCTGTCGGAGCTCCTGAAGTGTCGTAAGGGTTTGAAGACGTGCAGCGATACGTCGACCGAGAGCATCCCAGACGTGCTCGATGGGGTTTAGGTCTGGAGAACAAGCAGGTCACTCCATTCGCCTGATATCTTCTGCTTCAAGGTACTCCTCCAAGATGGCAGCTCGGTGGGGCCGTGTGTTTTCATCCAACAGGAGGAAGATGGGACCCACTACACCCCTGAAAAGGCGGACATACTGGTGCAAAATGACGTCCCAATACACCTGAGCTCTTACAGTTCCTGTGTCAAAGACATGCAGGGGTGTACGTGCACCAATCATAATCCCACCCCACACTATCAAACCACGACCTCCATACAGGTCCCTTTCAAGGACATTAAGGGGTTAGTATCTGGTTCCTGGTTCACGCCAGATGAAAGCCCGGCGAGAATCACTGTTCAGACTATACCTGGAATCGTCAGTGAACATAACCTGGGACCACTGTTCCAATGGCCATGTTCTGGACATCAGGCTTTACGGGCTCTCCTGCGACGAGGGGTCAGTGGAATGCACCTTGCAGGTCTCCGGGAGAATAAACCATGTCTGTTCAGTCGTCTGTAGACTGTGTGTCTGGAGACAACTGTTCCAGTGGTTGCGGTAAGGCCCCGTGCAAGGCTACCTGCAGTACTCCGTGGCCGTCTGCGGGCACTGATGCCCGTGCTACGACCTGCTGTGGTTGACCAGCCTCCAGTCGCCCTAGTATTCTACCCCTCATAACGTCATCAATATGTGTTCTTTGAGCCATTTTCAACACACAGTCACCATTAGCACGCCTGAAAACGTCTGCGCACTTACTCGCTGCACCGTTCTCTGACATGCACCAACACACCAATGCGTATGTGGACTGCTGCCAGCGCCACCGTGCGACGACCGCAGTTCAAATTCACCGCATGGTCGTACTCCGAGGTGATTTAAACCCGCAAACTGCCCACCAGAGCGTTTTTCATCATGTAGCAGCATTATGCTTAATTTATGGGCATGAGTGTAATTAGAATAATGACGGAAACGGAACTGACCGGCAGTTACCAGTCACGGACGCTGTCTTTTTTCATTCTTACTTGTTTAACGCTTCACAGATATGCTCGCAGAACATGCATCTTTCTTTAAAAAAAGGTACGCCGACCAGAAATCGAACCGAGGCGAAAAGCATGGCAGGAAAAGCATTCTACCACAGAACCACGCGGTCCATCGAAAAATTGTTGTAATTTTAGTGAATTAAACAGGCTCCGAAATCTTCGAAGTCGATTTTCTCGAGAATTTTTGAGAGCTGCCTCGAAGTCCTTTAGGTGATTGGTATTTGAGATCTAAACTTCACGTACCATAAATACAAAAAATTACAAAAAATTACAAAAAAAAACGATTATCGTGTGGTCTCCTTGCAAGTGTTTGGGCGGTGTGCTTGTATCCTGACGTCAGGCAGTCATGCATCGTTATTACGGGTCTCTTGTTATGTGAACACTGCAGCGCTCCAGCAGCCAGGTAGACATGGTGGTTACTGCTCAAACAACCAGTTTTCCGCTATATAGTTTTTTCCCAAGCGAGTTTAAACTGACTATTAAAACTACTGAAAATAAACTGTTTCTGAAATAACTTATTTTCAGTTTTTTTATTCCTATTATTTCCTGTAATGAACCTAGAAATCGAACAAAGACTGAAAAATTTTGACTCTCTCGGTCTCAAACGTAGAATCCAAATATTAAATTACATAGGCAAATAAAAAAAGACTTAGTCCTTCCATCATTCGCTGATTTTCTCGAAAAGGTGATAAGTGGTTGAATACTACAAAAAATCCGCCAATATTGTCCTAGTGATTCTAAGTTTTTGAAACTTGTGTCAAATCTCATGTTGTAATCGGGCGTTACGAATAGGCGGTGCTAAAGTGTGAATACTGAGGTGGTTAACCGGCCGGGGTGACCGAGCGGTTCTAGTCGCTACTGTCTGGAACCGCCCGACCGATACGGTCGCAGGTTCGAATCTTGCCTTGGGCATGGATGTTTGTGATGTCCTTGGGTTAGTTAGGTTTAAGTAGTTATAAGTTCTAGGGGACTGATGACCTCCGAAGTTAAGTCCCATAGTGATCAGAGACATTTGAACCATTTTAACTGAGGTGGTTAAACGCTTTTCCGTGTTAATTTGTTCGTTTTTAAGGACGAGCAAGTAGACATTGGCAGCAGATCAGCTACTTTCTATTTTCATTGTATACTACGAATGAATTATTGTTAATTTTTTTAATTTATTACTGTTACTGTAATGTCTTTCATCTTTCAATGTTACATAGAAATGGCAGACCCATCCTTAATCTTTTAAAGCAAATGAAGCATTGTACTTCATTTCTGCGTAACTTCGTAAAAATATTTCCAGACTAGGGTTGGTGCCACTCTGCAATAAAACGGATGCCCGGTGGCGACAGTGAGAGACTACCGTACAGACGCGGCCGGGGCAAATGTTACGTACTGCACGCACACAGCAGTGCTGCACCAATCCTTCTGCCTTGGGCTTGTTGCCCGTTTCTCTCGACACCGCTATTAAAATAACAAAATTTCAGACCAAAACAAATTTTACGAATAAAAATATTCCTTTAAAAAAAAAAAGGTTTATTTAAAACTGAAAAATTTTTGCATTTCTGTTATGGCTGACTGATATTTCGGTTATTTTATTCCGTTATTAGTAAAAAATAAAAAACACCGGTTACAACCACGACCAAACAAATACCGATAAATATCAGTATCTGTTCTAACTGGTCGGCTTTTCCTATCCTAGTAGCTACTGGCCTCGCGCACGTGGCGAACTCGTGTGCTGGGCAGCGAGGTCGCCAGTCCACTCCGCTCAGCAGCGTGCGGCCAGTCTGCCAAGCCACAGGCTTCCGGCAGAGTTTCGCCTCGAAATTCCGCTCGCTCAGCTGCTAAGGCTTATTACACGCCACCAAAATGCGTCTACAGCACGTCTCGAGCAGGTCAGCTCCGTCCGGGAGACATGACGTAGTGTAGCTCTTCATTTTAGACTTCACAGTCTCCAAAAAAATTAAAAATCCAACTGACTTGACTTGCATCTTCAGTAGCCTTATCAAGCCCGAAGTATTAAGGTGAACTACGTAATTTAATCTGAGCCTCCTGACAACAACTGATATATTTAAAACAACCGGTTTCGACAGATTTTGCTGTATCTGCACGTCTTAAAAAATCTTTTTGTTCTGAAACGTGTCCATTTGAAGTTGGACCTCACGCCAAGTTGTCACACGAGGTCCAACTCAGAAGTGAACACATTTCAGAACAAATGATTTTTTAAGACCTGATGATGACAGCAAAATCTGTCGAAACCGGTTGTTTTAAATAAATATTTATCCGATGTTGCCTTTAGAATATTTTTAGCAAGTACAACACATCACTCGTCCCGTCTCTTTAAAATGAGAAAATTCAATCAGAATATATTTTTTTAAATTGTTGCAAATTCCTGCAGGAGGTAATATTGGTCAAATCTAGAAGAAAAATTCCTGTAATGATATGTCCGGGAACCAGAACCTGTTGAGATGTGGGCAAATCGTCATTTCAATCGCAGCTGTCGTATGTAGAAATAGACGCAATAGGCCGTGTTGCCATGTGGTTACCATGCATCCTGACACCATCCTTGAGCCCTTCTTCGTATTGAATTTTTCAAACACTTATGGAAAAGCATTTTTATTTTTCATATTAAATTTATTCTTGTCGGTTTCGGTTATTTGAACCATCAGCAACTGGAGCTGAAATCATAACCTCTTTTTTTTTTTTTTTTACTGTTAAAAACAGTCTTGGTCACGATTTATTTATCAAGGTGACCGGTTTCGACCACTGCTGTGGTCATCTTCAGACCTACAAGTTGTATACAAAGCTATAATTAGAGGGCTACATACATCAAAGAAAATACATAAAGTTATAAAGCAATAAAACGATGAATTACCATTCAGTAGGAACCTCTTTTCTGTTGGAGAATCACTACTGGAGAAAGCAGTGCACGTCTTAGTACATATAATGGAGGCTCCGCCCACTTCTGATGGCATGATGTCATTACTAACCAATGAGTTATAAGTCGAATAACAATGTAAAATTTCTTAGTTAAAAGAACATTGTCAGGAATTAAAAACAAATACACACTAAACGTAGCTTATTAAACAGCTATTGTCAATTAAGAAGCGTTAAAAACAAATGATGCTGTTATAAATTCCAAGAAGAGATTTACAAAAATGACATACATGGGAACTATTTCAGATAAAATAAATAAATTATTTAAGAATACAAGCGTGACAATAGCATTTAAAACCAATAACCCCTTACAGACGAAACTTAAAACACACAATTGGGGACTCAAATATATACTAAATGTCAGGCGTTTACAAAATAATATGTAATGACTGTGAGAAACAGTATATTGGCCAAACTGGCCGTAATTTTCTAACACGTTTTAAAGAACACACTACTGGTACTGCACGTACCAAATCAATATTTGGTCAACATCTTGATGGGTACAATCATTCTGAGGGTTGCGTTTCTAACAATTTGAAAATATTACAAACTGTGCCTAAAGGTCTACTGCTAAATAACTTAGAAGAAATTGAAATCTTTTCACTTCACAAAAATAATCCATTATTTGTTTTAAACGAACAACTTCAATTCAAAGACAAACATTTCTTTGAGCTTTTCGATGATCTGCTTTAGAATGTTTACTCTTCTGTCCTTTGCTTTTTAAAATTACGAGTATTAAGACTTTTAGGAAATATTTTATCTTTAAATTGTAATTTTATTTCACCAAACTGACTATCTGTTTTAGAATTTTTGCTTATATGCTTTTAGACTGCATATTGTTAATTCACATCCTTTTATTTTTGACACCATCGCTCATAGTATTATAATTTTTAATTATTTCTATTTTCATTAATTTTTAATTGTTTATAAAACTGGCATACACCGCAAAGAACAGCAATGCCTTTTAAAAAATTGTCACATGTAATTTACATACGAACTTCATAGACCATATTTCATAAACTACTTCGTATCGTATTTGTGCAGCACGTAATATACATGTCAGCTAAAGATTATTGCAGCCTACTCATTGAAAATCGTTTCAATAAAGACATGTTGCTGCTCAATAATACATCGTCTGACGTGACAGTCTTCGCCATTCCACTTTCGCAACAACTTCGTTAGAAAGAAGCCTGCCGCCAGATCTTTGCAGTGACGTTTGTCCTCACCATGGCAACCACTAGTTCGACTATCGACTTTCAACAACTTCTGTGGAAAGAAGCCTGTTTCCTCATCTTTGGAACGGCGTCCAACTTCACCATGGCAACCTATGGTTCCAAATGGTTCACTAACAGGCCTTGAGAGCGCAACCCATGTACTGCCAAACCGAAGTTCATTTATCCTACATGTGTAATCACACCTCCATACTTATAAAGAGGGACACTTACTTGTCAATCACATCGCGATTACGGGCAGCATGGGGTTCACGCCTGAGCCTCAGGACGTGCGCTAGCAGTGCATGTCGGGTGTTTCAAGCGTCAACTCCGCGTCTCAATATCTCGGGATGTAATGGGAATATTGCGATGCAATCAACGCCATTGTGTATGTGCTTTGTCATGCTATGGATTGCTCAAGAAAAAATATAGGAGGTCCATTTAAAAAAGCATAAGTTTGTGTTAAAAAACACATATGCTTTCGTTTTAGAATGTTTCCAAATATGTACATTCATGGGCTCCAGCCCTACATTGATACCGGTGAAAGTCGTTTTCCAAAAGCTGTTATTGTTCCAGAGATATTTTGGGTGGACAAGATAGCTGGGACACCCTGTATATAGTAAGACGTGCACTGCTTTCTCCAGTAGTGATTCTCCAACAGAAAGAGGTTCCTACTGAATGGTAATTCATCGTTTTATTGCTTTATAACTTTATGTATTTTCTTTAATGTATGTAGCCCTCTAATTATAGCTTTGTATACAACTTGTAGGTCTGAAGATGACCACAGCAATGGTCGAAACCGGTCACCTTGATAAATAAATTGTGATCAAGACTGTTTTTAATAGTAAATATTTGTAACACATTGATCACTGCCACTCCCATAATGTATTCAAAAGCAAGAAATCATAACGTCTATTAGTTTAAAAATGTATGTTTCTAATGAAAGACACTTTCGTATACCAAATGTAACAAAGACAAAACGTGGAATGCAACATAACCATATTTTGACATCCTGAAGAACTCAGGTAAGGCTCAAAATTGTCAGCATTATATATGCAACTTACCTCAGTTTTTCAAGATACTGTCAAAATATGGTTATCTTGTACGCCACATTTTGTCATTGTTACATTTGGTATACGAAAGTGTCTTCTACGAGAAACATGCATTTTTTAAATCAACAGATTTTGTAACTTTTCTTCGTGTTGGTGATTGTTTCAGTTATTTCAACCATCAGGAATAAGTTAGCTGACGGCAAATGAAAATGTTTTCTTATAATTGTCTCAGAGTTTTAGCTAGTTACCTACACAAATTTTTAATCTTTGAAATACACCTCTCTTCATTCTAGTTGCATCACAATCATTGATTATATGATTCTGTAACGTCTGTACGTTCTAGACAGTTTGGGAATATACCAGATATCTTTAAGTGTCCCCATAGCCAGACATAAAACGGCTTGAGGTTCATAAATAACAGTTTATTATCTCTTCAACAAAACAATGTTTTAAGAGCAAGGGATAATAATGAAAGTTAAAAAGTCAATGACCTTTTAAGCAAAAAATTAACTCGAAACAATCAAGCAAAAATTTCAACATTTTAAAAGCACGGTACAAATATACAATTACGGTAGCGCCTGAAATAAAGTAAAAAAAAAGCATGACGATATTAGCAAAGGACATTTTGAAGTTTTCCACTTCGGCTGCTAAGTCTTAGTTGGCCCCTGTATTTGTATGTCTTATGTGTGTTTAAATACCTTGTATATATGTTTTAGCACTGCCCGATGCTTGCGTTACCCGACCAGTGTGTGCTGTGGTACGTCCAGATTAGTGAGTAACGCCGCGGTTTGAATCCTGTCTCCCGATAAGTCATTGGGTAGGGGCTTACTGTTCTGCTGAAGGAGCTAGTCTCATTGCATTGCCAAATAGTTCATATTGTTTTTACTATTCATCGCACCAATGGCAGTTCAAATAAACTGTGGTATTGCTACGAATGATGTTAAGTTTCCCATTTGCCGGTCATTCCGCTCCCTAAGCACCACTGACGACTGGCCACGTATCACTCGGTTTTTGAGTTGAGGGAAGCTAATTTCTGCATGACCCGCACTTTCAAGCGTTCTCGTTGCTCTCTCCTTCCTACATACCATGGCACCGGCAATCTTCGTCCACCATGGTGCAGGGACAGGTGATCATAATCAGGTTCGTACGATTATACGCAATTCCATTAAATTTTTATCAGAAGAGGGAAAAGAGAAAGCAAAAACCCCATTGAAAACTGTGCTTGAGAGGACTGGAGGAACCACTAACTATTGCAGCCGATCAATAAAGCGAACAAAGGAGACGGAAAACATAGCTACCCGTACCTTCCAAAGCTCCACTACTTCGGGAAGACACAGTATTACAATTTTGTGTAATATCAGCGAAGAGGTTATCAAGGTAAAGGGCACATGAGCCGCATGACACGCGTTCCTTATTTTACTGAATAAATACCGTAATGGAAATGGGCGTTCGGCGTCATTGGCCACGGGGCACGCCACATTGGGCAACCTGCGTGGCGGATGGGGATGAGATGATGATGAAGACAACACAACACCCAGTCTCTGAGCGGAGAAAATCCCAGACCCAGCCGGGAATCGAACCCGGGCCCCTTAGGACGGCAGTCAGTCACGCTGACCATTCAGCTATCGGGGCAGACATACCGTAATATGTGACATTATGAACTACGCTACACTTTTCCCTCCTTGTTAAGGTTCTGTACCTGAATCGGTACAAACTGGATCCTTATGGGATAACTTTGTTGTCTGCCTGATTTTTAAAACCACTTTTTCTCAGGAACGAGCAGACGCGTCAAGTTGAAATTTAGGCCACCTACTAAGGTCTTCGGTCCCTTGGCGGTGTCAAAAATTTGAAGCTTCTAGGTCAGTGAATCAATCAAAAGATACGGCCATTTATGTCACATAAATGATACTTGCAAACTTAGTCATCAAAACCCATCCGGGATGACGGAACTGTCTCTATACATAATTAAGTTTGTAGGGAATTCCCAGGGCCAACTGTTTTCGTCTGTTGCAGTTTGAGATTTAGTTATGGCAGCATGACCGAGTGAGGTGGCGCAGTGGTTAGCACACTGGACTCGCATTCGGGAGGACGACGATTCAAACCCCCGTCCGGCCATCCTGGTCTTGATTTTCCGTGATTTCCCTAAATCGATTCAGGCAAACGCCGGGATGGTTCCCTTGAAAGGGCATCGCCGACTTCCTTCCCCATCCCTCCCTAAATCCGATAGGAACGATGACCTCGCTCTCTTCCCCCAAACCAACCAACGTGCCAGCATGTTGTCGACTTTGCTTTACTTTGTTTCAACCTTTGTTTGCCGGACTCGTTTTTGTGATGAAGTGAGAAACTATTGACTCTGAATATATTTTTGTCGAATTATTGGCCGTGGTTCCAAAACCAGTAAATACGATCGTTTACAGAGTTCCTAGCCGTAGCTTACAACTGATGTGAGATACACGTTTCACCTTAGGCCTCTGCTGTCTAACTGCACCTCCCCTACTGTGCAACTATCCACCGTCTGCGCTGCTCCTGACGAAGTTATATCTCGTGTGCCTTCCACATACAAGATTTTCTGTACGCTAGGTTTTTGACGCGTAACATTTCTTGCATCTTGATACAGCGTCACGTATTGTCCCAGTGAAGTCATTAAAGTGTTTGCCTTGTGCAGTGTCGGCATGGTCGCCGCCTGTTTTCTATCATCTTCGTTCTATAAGGACGGAGTTCGTGGTCTGCGCCTCCCGATGGCCCGACGAAATCGCATGGCGCCGGTATGTGCTAGAGGGTGTGGTGGCGTGTGGAGAGCGGAGTGGCAGCCACGACGCAGGTGGACAGTTTCGATGTGACATCGAACTTGGACGGACTGTGGATTGAGCGGTGTGCCCGTACTGCTGGCGTCTGGTATCACGTTGCCAAGCTATCCGTGCTGGTGGTTTGGCACAACAACTCCGAGGACCGTATGTGACGGCGGTACTCGGAGGGGTACATTAGCCCTGACTGAACTGATGTCGCTTATGCTGTGGGGCACTCTATGGTCCTTCAAACCTGTTACGTAGTGGTCTCACATCGTAGTGGCGGAAGTTGTGGTAACTTCCGTGAGACACGACTGGTGAGAATATGGGACTGTGAGAGGAACTTCGCCTCTTCTTACCACGTGGTGAATAAGGGAAGATATGTTTTATGTATTAAACCTTTGGATACTGTTTCAGTGTATACTTGTTCGACAAAGCATAATTAATGAGGTACTCGAGGTGACGATGTACTTAAAGGAATCATGTTATTTGCCTGTCATGGGTTCTTCAGGGCGGTCCATTTCAGTGTTGGCCGCCGCAGTGTGCGATTACTTGGTTGAGACTGATTGAGTGCTTGACATGATGATTTTCCTAACAGCTTTTCTAGCGCATTTATGTTAATTACTAGTTGTCCACTTTGAGAATTACTACATTTCAAAGATTTCGTCAAATCCATTTCTCATCCTTATGAGATTAATGCAGACATGAAGACTAATTTTGTGACCTGTTGGCTAGTTTCTTGTTAATGTCAGTTAATGATTAATTTTCTGCTGCATGTGTTTTTTCAATTATTTGTGCGTTACTGAGTAAGCTTCTGGCTGATACGTTGACGGATCGTTTGAATGTGCTATAGTCATGACAGTTTGTGTTTTTTCATATCGGCTTGAATATTCATTCTGGTGCATCAGTCTGTTAGAGTCTAGTATTTACAAAATACGGTGTTTTATTGGTCTCTTCTTAATATTGCCTTACATCGGTATATCTGTATCCCAACTCACGCTCAATCAATTGCTCCGCGCCTTTACATTCACCTTCCTGTTCAGCCTGGAACCTTAATCATTCATAAGCAACTAAGCTAGTAATGTGCGGCAAACATTTATGTTTCCAGTTAAGGACGCCGCCGAATTACTTTTTTCCGTCCAGCGGTCGAGAGGTTGTCCCCGAGTCGCGTGGCTGCTCTATTTCCGCACTCATCCGGAACCCAGTGGAATGTCCCGTGATGTCGGGCGCCGCCCGGGAAGCGCGTGGGGCAGAAAATCGGATTTGGCGGGGCGGCGGCGCGGCAGACCGCCGCAAAATGCCGGCCGGCAATAAATTCGAATTTGCGAAATTCGGTTTGCAGAGGCGGCCGCAGGTAACGCGCTGTGTGATTGCGGGCGTCGCCGCGGTTTGGCGGGTCCCACAGGCGGACCGTGAAACACTGCGGCCGCACGAACTTTCACTGGTCCGCGTTCCCATTGTTGGCATAATCTGCGTGCGTACGCTGCAGCAGCTCTGGAACACAGTTGTGGCGACTGTGTTGATGGTTGAATTGGTATGGTGGAAGCGGGAAAACTATGTAACAAGGGGACCTCACGGAATGGCCTTTTTTTATTTCCTCAATTCTTTTAGAAACTGGAGGCCACTGGCCGGACATCAACTTCCCAATGCAGCACAACCCTTATCTTCTTTTTTTTTTTAAAGGGTTAGCCCTTTAGAGTTGTCTGTATTGGAGTGATTAGCATGCAAGTCTTATAGCTGCAAAGTCCCTGCCTCGATCTTGTATGGTACTAAACTTTTATTTAAATTCTACGTTAATTTGATCACCACCTATATTCTGTGCCAACGTGCAATAAATACGCGCAGAAGGTAGGTGTTTTACGATTCATGTTACACACTTCTAGGGTTTCTAGAAAGCACTTTGTAGATCATGTTTTACATAGAAACCCCTGTCCTGAAACGTCATCCAACGACGCTACAGAGCGAGAAACTTACAGGCACCGGCGCCCATTATATATATATATATATATATATATATATATATATATATATATATATATATATATATAGGGTGGTCCATTGGTCGTGGCCGGGCCAAATATCTCACGAAATAAGCGTCAAACGAAAAAACTACAAAGAACGAAACTGTCTAGCTTGAAGGGGGAAACCAGATGGCGCTATGGTTGGCCCGCTAGATGGCGCTACCATAGGGTGGGAAGGGGATCTAGGTCAAACGGATATCAACTGCGTTTTTTAAAATAGGAACCCCCATTTTTTATTACAGATTCGTGTAGTACGTAAAGAAATATGAATGTTTTAGTTGGACCACTTCTTTCGCTTCGTGATAAATGGCGCTGTAATAGTCACAAACATATGGCTCGCAATTTTAGACGAACAGTTGCTAACAGGTAGGTTTTTTAAATTAAAATACAGAACGTAGGTACGTTTGAACATTTTATTTCAGTTGTTCCAACGTGATACATGTACCTTTGGGAACTTATCATTTCTGAGAACGCATGCTGTTACAGCGTGATTACCTGTAAATACCACATTAATGCAATAAATGCTCAAAATTATGCCCGTCAACCTGAATGCATTTGGCAATACGTGTAACTACATTCCTCTCAACAGCGAGTAGTTCGCCTTCCGTAATATTCGCACATGCATTGACAATGCGCTGACGCATGTTGTCAGATTTTGTCGGTGGATGAAGATAGCAAATATCCTTCAACTTTCCCCACAGAAAGAAATGCGGGAACGTAAGATCCGGTGAACGTTCGGGTCATGGTATGGTGCTTCGACGACCAATCTACCTGTCATGAAATACGCTTGTCAATACCGCTTCGACTGCACGCGAGCTATGTGCCGGACGTCCATCATGTTGGAAGTACATCGCCATTCTGTCATGCAGTGAATTGTGAGCCATATGTTTGTGACTATTACAGCGCCATCTATCATAAAGCGAAAAAAGTGGTCCAACTAAAAGATTCATATTTGTTTACGTACTACACGAGTATGTAATAAAAAATGGGGTTCCTATTTTTAAAAAACGCAGTTGATATCCGTTTGACCTATGGCAGCGCCATCTAGAGGGCCAACCAGAGCGCCATCTGGTTTCCCCCTTGAAGTTAGACGAGTTTCGTTCTTTGTAGTTTTTTCGTTTGATGCTTATTTCGTGAGATATTTGGCCCGGTCACTATCAATGGACCACCCTGTATATATTCCGTGATGATGATACAAACTTTCTAGGATGATGGAAAAGGGTAAATATATCAATTCATGGTAAAGTTCCCTGTACTAGAAGCGAATGAGCCAAAAGTTATAAGCGAAAACCGTTCTCGTACTCCTGACAGTAGAGTGCATCTATTGTTACTGATTATAGAATATCACCTCCAACATCACAAGCGGAAATGCATAGAAGAACTTATAGACGCGTTGAACGTTCCTTTAGGCCACGGGGACAACCATTTCTCTGTTACGGTAAGGGTCGGATCCTGGCGGAAGCGGCAGGCGCTATCTGGAAGCGCCTCGTCTGGGTGGGCGACCATCTTGGAGGGGTGGGTGGGGGGCGAGAACAGCCGGGCGGCTGTAAGTGAGACGGCGATAGCATCGACGGGCCCACAGAGGCTGTGCCTGCACGCGGAACCTGTCAAGCGCGCCGCCGTGCCGGGTCCCGTCCTATCCCTTCGTGCTCAACACGCTGACTGCTGCTGCTGCTGCTGCTGTATGCTGCAACCGCAGCCAGACCTCAGCGGACACTGCAGACCCACCGCCGACGTCAATCATCTTCGGCGTTGTGACAGTCCGGAACTGAAGCTCTTAACACGGATTGTTACGAGAGTATGAAACTCACGAGATGGCACAATAGCAAAGGCATTGGTTCCGGGCAACCGAGGTGGAAACTGTAACCTTACATAAGGAGTCAATCGTGGTAAAAGTAAGAAATGCTCCGAAAGTAATTTAACAGTAAAGTTTCGATTTCGAGAAATGCGTAGTGTCATGTTGGGTTGGTAGAGTAACAGCAAGTGTTAATGTGTGGCCGACCGGTGTGGCCGAGCGGTTCTGGGCGCTTCAGTCTGGAGCCGCGCGACCGCTACGGCCGCAGGTTCGAATCCTGCCTCGGGCATGGATGTGTGTGTGATGTCCTTAGGTTAGTTAGGTTTAAGTAGTTGTAAGTTCTAGGGGACTGATGACCACAGATGTTAAGTCCCATAGTGCTCACAGCCATTTGAACCATTTGTTAATGTGTGACGTCACGCTGAATCGAAATTTTTTTGATATATCGAAACGTATTGTATGTAACCCGAAAGTAATATTTGTGGCTTTTAATTTAATTATTTATTTGAAAAGCTATTGAAATAATTGTGTATATGAGTAAAAATCATATGACTATTATATCGTATTGACAGTGATATAATAGTGATTTTTCATAGACTTGACAATGAAGAACTATATTTTTTCTTTGTTAAAGACAGAGATGTTAGCACTCATCAAGTTACTCTGGTGTACGATTAGTGAATTTCGTTTCTTGGTCCTA
Source organism: Schistocerca piceifrons (assembly GCF_021461385.2). NCBI lineage: Eukaryota > Metazoa > Arthropoda > Insecta > Orthoptera > Acrididae > Schistocerca > Schistocerca piceifrons. Next base: position 400,424,640 of record NC_060139.1, on the reverse strand, counting down.
ATTGATTGTCTAGAGGGCAATTCTGATAAATTATTTGCGTCTTCTGAGTGGTAAACGGAAGAGAGAGAGAGAGGGAAACAAAAAGGAACACGCTAGCTGTCCAAATAAAGGTCACGTCTTGCGGACTATACCAGCGAGGCGCGAGGCGCGAGGCGCGAGGCGCGATATATGTTACAAGGGATCGCTTTACAGCATCAATGTTGATTTCACTCAAAACGAAGAATTATTACCGATAATAATTATAGTGAAAGTTATTTTGAGAAAGCATGTGATTCTGAACTTTTAATTAACTATTACGAAAGATAATCAATTCGCGAGAGAAAAGACAAATTTCGGGAATTAGATTTGATTTTATGGTTCACAGCAACGTATCGACAGTCTTGGGTTACGTGTAGCTGGAACGGAAATGTAAGTTGAAAATCCCATACACACACAAGCGAACACTATAAAAATTGGCATTAATTATGATTAAGTTCCGAATGAATGTGATTTTTTTAGCCAAATCGGGACCTCACTGAACTACAGTTACATGAAAAGACAATTCATGTGTTGCGTCTCATTTCAGTAGACGACCAACTGTGGAAACTACAATTTCACATCGATGTTAACACTTTTGTCGAAACAGACACACTTTTTTTTTCGTTTCCTGCCGCACTCGAACGAAGGCTATAAATTGGAAGTTCTTAATGTTTTGTTGTATATCATGATTTCGAAAAGATATTGTTCCCCTTTCCCCCTTCCTCGAACATACGACACTGAGGATTTTCCGAGCGTGTAAAGAAGAAAGAAGAGAGAACCAAAGAAACCACAACCACTACCGACGATGACGAAGGAGACGAGGGGAGGAGCCAATACAAAACCATCTTTTGATTTTTCCCGATTTAGATTCTCATGCTACTCGTAAGTCACTAGAAAAAAAAATTAATTCCTTCCCATATTTATCAAACAAAGTAATGCTATCTGTCCTTTGACTCTTACATCAACTAAACTTAGAATAGAACAGCCGAAATTTTTCCAAGACATTTTTATTACTTAATCAACCAGTTTCAACACTTCATTAGCGTTACCTTCAGGCATCCATGCGAAAAACGACTGGAGACATTCAAATATAGGCGCACATACAATAAGTTGCATATATATTCCACTGGATTCCGTGGACTTCTATTTATTCGACGTGTACACTCCAAATGGAAGAAGACTGTCAACAATTCTTACCTCGGCTTTACGTGCGGCGGTCACCTGCCCACTGCCTAATGTTCAGTGTGCGGCGGCGACGCGCCTCCCGGTTGTTGTATAGCTGAAGACGGGCTTACAGTTGGCCGAACCCGGTCGTGATTTTCTACCAATAAAACAATTTGCAGTCGAAGTGGTCGGTTATCTCACTACAGTGCTCATCCGTTTGCTACAAAATTAGCCTGATTTGAACCTGATGCAGCACATCAGATATGCTGTGTGGCGCACGATCAGCGCTCACAAACCACAGGCTCTTAATTGCTTGAGAAGTGCGTAGACACCTGGTACTACGTACCTCCTCAAACGTACGCCGGGCGTGCTACACAGGATCATTGTATTGCATTCGAAGATGGTTCAAATGGCTCTAAGCACTATGGGATTTAACATCTGAGGTCATCACTCGCCTGGACTTAGAACTACTTAAACGTAACTAACCTAAGGACATCACACTCATCCATGCCCGAGGCAGGATTCGAACCTGCGTCCGTACCAGCAACGCGGTTCCGGGCTGAAGCGCCTAGAACCGCTCGGCCACAGCGACCGGCCGTTCAAAGATGGCTCACGCCGCAAGTAAGCATTACTGTATATTGTAAAAACAGAAAAGTAAGAGGGTTATTTTTTGCTCAAGGTTCAATCGGCCGCGAAATTAAAACCACTGTGAAAATCCGATGAAGCTTTGTCCAGACGTGTTGCGCATTGTGTCTAATATGCCCGTCAATCGCGTCCCGCCACACTTTTCAGTTCTGAGCGGCCAGTGAGAACGTAAAGGTGCTTTGAACAGTAGCCTCCAGCCAAGTGTGGAGTGTGTGCTGTCATTCGCTTTCGTGATGCTGGGGAGTGCCACCAGATTTCGTGAAGCCGACAAAAGTAAATGTCATGCGTGACAGCAGAGTGTGGTGTGGCAGTGGTGCAGCAACTATGAAGCAGGACGTACAGACCTGTTGATGCCGGCAGTCAGCGAAGCAAGCGAGTGTCAGCCGATAATAATCTTTTCCAGTGAGTGGATTAGGCGATTCGAGAAACTCGTCTACGAAGGGTAATTCAGAAGAAAAGAGGAATGTTCTTATAGGCATCGTCCTTCACGACAGTGCTCGGTCGAACACTGCAGCTGCAACAGACGTGTTCCTGCAGCGTTTTCGATCAGTAGTGTTTGATCACCCACCGCACAGCCGGGACTTCGCTCCGTCTGATTTTCATCTCTTTGCTCACATGAACCGCTGGGTATGGGGACAACATTCTGGCTGGCAAGGACAACGAGCTGCAAACCAGTGCAGAAATCTGGCAGAGACTATAGGCGGCTGCCTCCTATGATGAGAATATTGAAAAGTTAATATTATGCTATGACAAATGTCTAAGTCGGAGCGGCAGCTAGTAGAGAAGTAGCTGGAAGGTATGACTAAGCGCTGCAAATGAAATTTTCGATTTTCACTGAGAATGAAATATTTTAGATTTTCACGGCCGAATATACGCCTCCTGAACAGTCCATGAACGCCCAACGGTACCGACCGGCAGCCGTGTCATCTTCAGCCCAAAGGCGTCACTGGATGCGGGTATCGAAGGGCTTGTGGTCAGCACACCACTCTCCCGGCCGTATGTCAGTTTTAGAGACCGAAGCCGTTACTTCTCGGTCAAGTAGCTCCTCAGTTTGCCTCACAAGGGCTGAGTGCACCCCGCTTGCCAACAGCGCTCGGCAGACTGGATTGTCACCCATCAAAGTGCTAGTCCAGCCCGGTATCGCTTAACTTCGGTGATCTGACGGGAATCACGGCCGAATAGATCTTTAAAAAAATGACCCTCGTAATTCCTCCGCTACTCGCACTTCGTCAGGTCTCATGAAATTGTTCGCGAGCTGTTACGTAAGTCACAAGGAGGTTGACAGCAGGAGCTGCTGCACGAAACCATGGTATCCACAGTGGAGAAGCTCCAATACGCTTGCGTCATATGTGCATACCAGACCTCACCACCCTGATCAGGTGGTGCTGTGAGGTCAAACAACAAGAGGTGGTCAAATGGTTATATAATAATCCCTCTTATCACAGACAGTGACTATTCATGTCACTATTTCGGCATTCGCCATCCAGAACGTTTAGACAGTGATCGTCAAAAAGTGATATTCGCGCCAGTGGCCGAATGTTGTACCATACACTTAGCATCTAATGCACAGGGAGGCGAGCTATATGCGAATCGAATCTACATGTCGTGTTGATGACTTTTGGGTGACAGACCGGTCAGCTCGAGTGGGTTGTTTCCAGTGTGTATGTAAGTAAACGCTGGGCTGTCCCTCTCAGAAGTTAAAGACTCGGCTAGTACTTTTAAAACATATAACGAACAAAATCCTAAAGATTTATAGACAGATGGCGCACAAAAGTTCCCTTTATGAAGACAACTGGCTCACTTTAATGTGCGATGGGCGCGTAACTATAGAACTGAAATAAAACAACCTGCCAAATAATGAATGGGTGTTTGTCGATTATTAGTGGATATTACGTCAGAAGCAAGAAATGCAGAAAGTGTATATTTGGAGGAAGAATGGAAGGAAGGAAGAAGAGAGGGATAGTATGCGTGAGGTAATCCTTTCAAGAGAGACATCCCGAAATTTGGCTTATGCGACTGAGGAAAACCAATTACGGAAACCTTAGAGCTAGATGGCCGGACGGCGACCAGAACTGTCACCTTCCCTAAAGAGGGTCCAGTGCCCGACCAAGGCGCCACCTCGCTCAGCTCTATTCTAGGAAACAGACCACCATCTTCTAGCGTGTGCGCAATTAAACAAAGAGGGGATTTAGATCGTATTGAACCGTTATAATGCGGTTTTGTTACTCTGAGAGATCAACGCATATAGGCATGACTTATTCTGTAAATTTGAACCTGTCCAAAGTGTAAATGAACTTAGTCTGAGACTCTACTTTTCATGTTATATTTATATTGCCTATGCGATTTAGATAATTTATGGAGACTGATACTTCCATTCCTGACAATTATGAAGGTCTGTTAATTCAAGGTACTGGTCTCGACAGGTTGATATACGGGGTTTTGATTGGGTTTAAAATTAGTTTAATCTAAACAGGGCGGAACATAACGCATCGATCTCATTTGTACATAACGAAGAAAACAATGTTTGATGTAATAAACAAATGAAGTACGTCCGCCACATGCGGTAGAGCAACAAGGAAAGATCTCTACTGCGCAATCAGATTCAACAGTAAATGCAACGTCCTATTTTCATTGCCTTTCAACACAGTGTGCTATGTCTTGACTCAGAATTGCCGATCACCTTGTGATACTGCGTACTGGGGCTACGATTGCTGACGGAAGACGCCATTAGGGTCAACGTCATCACTTGACGATATGCCAGTTTTCCGTCGAAGTATCGCAGAGTCTTATCTGATGCAACACCGCACAACCCTTCGCAAAAACAATTTAAATTACAAAGAACGATCGAGACGTTTCCGTCTGAGGACATTGCTGCAGCGTATATGCAACCCAGAGCGACTCCTATGCCGGTATGTAAGCACCGACATATAGCCGAGGGGTTAGTGTGGTGCTCGGGCGGAAACTTTTTGATCGCCCTCTTACACAAGACAAGCTGCTTATTTTAATGACAGTTTAGCCAACTCTCACGTATTGGTCGTCAAGTCAGTCATTTGAAGAAGGGAAGTTAGGAGAGTCAGCACTGTCAAACAGTTCTTTTGTTAACCCAGATGGACCACTCACGGCGGAACAGTAGCTCTCTACGTAAACGAGAAAAATTCCTCGCGGTACTATCAACTGACCGATTCAGACACATGACTCACGCCTCAGAATAGCAAGGTCTTCTTGTTTGCTATGGTTTGAGGCGAATACAGAGGGTGGGTGTCAGTGATTAATGGCCAGAATAAAATCAACATTGATCTCACTACAGTGCTGGGACTGCATTTCCCGAAGAACACACACACACACACACACACACACACACACACACACACACACACGCACACACTAGGGGGAGCGCGTGCGCATCAAATGTCCGTGGTATTTATTCCCATTTCCATGTCTCGTTGAATTTGCGATGTTTGTTTCCCATTGTTTGCTTTATTGCATGGTTCTAATGCGTGTAATTTGCCTTTATCTCCCCCTGATCTATGAACTGAATTACCCATCAGTTCATGAAATTAGCTACAATTTGACATAGATACGGATCACAGTGCAACGTGACATTTTCCCACATATTTATGTCACTACAAGACATGAAAGGAACGAGAGAAAACTTATAGAAAAAAGAGTTGACGGACAGAATTTTTGGATTTGCTGACTGCCACCGACTGTGCCATACTAATAAGTACAGAACTATGAATAAGTATAAGCATTTTTTATTGGAGTTTATACAGTTTCATATCGGATGGTCATTTCAACATGTAATTCATATCCTCAAGCGACTACAGTGTGTCTCTGTTATGTTTGTCGCAAACGGGTACAATCACCTCAAAATTGATATACTCGCACCAGTATTATTTGGATTAGAGGAAAATGAGAGGAAAGAAAAGCTAAGGACCGCTTATTCATTTAATAATACACAGCTGCATGCACTGTTCAATTTATGCTGAAGTTTCTCCAATGAAGCCTACCCATAGATAATGTGGATTGGTAGCGCTGGAGAAGTGAGGGCTTTATGAGCAGTTAGCTTTGCTAACGCATCACAGAAATTGTTTTTCCAGTGAAAATACTTTACCGTCACACACTGCCATTTTCATCGCGTAATGAACAGCTGTGACGTACAGAAATATTGTTCTATCCTTCCCACAGGGGATCAAAGCATCTTTGCTATCTAATCTGTGAAGCACGAATGCGTATTACAGCGGAATATTGCCCGCTCGGTACTTAATTGGGTTCTCGCGTCACATCAGAGGAAGAGATAATCCCCCTGCTTTGTCGCCCTACCTGGAACTTCCCTGACCCGTTTTAGTCCTCGCCAAGGACTTTGTTGAAACGAAAATCCTTCGCTAAAATCTGGTATCATGGAAATGAATCTTGATTACGGCTCTGGGGTTCGTAATGAATATGACTGCGATCGAGGCAAACGCAATACCTGTATCTCGTTACTTATCTGTTAGCAGCGACTTTGTTATAGCGTGAGAGCTATAGTGGTGTGTATGAGACGAAGGTGCCCCATCGTCACACTGAAGTGAAAATTCCATCAAACCGTTTCCAGCATACATTTATGGAAACTACTGGAAAAAGAAATTGCGGAAATTCAGGTCCGCCTGATATACAAACTATTCTCTTTAATACTCAAATATTTTTCGGCACATTTGTGCCGTTAATAGTGGGACTTTAATTCAGGTCGGTAAAATGCAAAAACGTTTTAAATAATAGTAATAAGACAAAACTTTTTAGGTCGATTGGAATTATTATCGTATTCTCTAGAACGTTAGGTTATGTAGGACCTTCCATCCTTTATTATATGACAAGCGAGCCGCAAACACGTGGAACTGATTCGAAGAGAGGCGCATTGTCTAGCGACCAATAGTTAACATTAACGAAAAACATTTTTATTAATGAAGAAATATTTATTTTTTATTTTAGAACTTCACCGAACCATGTTTCATGACTATACAATAAGAAATCAGAAGATAGTTTTGTCGTTTGCTTTTTCGAATGCAGATTTTTGCTGTGAGCTCTTTGAAATATGGCTGTTCGCACAAATTTACTTAACTGCTCATTACTTCGTTAGGATCCATATTTAGCTTTAATGAACTCCAGTGTTGAGTTAGCTGTTCCCCGAAATTATGGTCTCTTGGAACAATCTTTTGTTAAGGTTTAGTTTCTACTGAAATATACTTCTAAAAATTCAATATTTTAATTACCACTTCGATTCAGTCCTTTTACTACTTCATCCTCTTTCATTTCCAGTAGCTCCAACAATAAAACTGCGTAACTCTTAAGAATAAGTGATCTATCGGGACAGCCATCCTTCTCAACAGCAAAAGTATTTCCAAGAATGAATATGAAAGTTTTAAGTGTCTTCAAATCACTAAACCTGTGGTTTCCTCAGCGAGGTTAACCTCTATACACAAAAAGTCCCGCGCCTCGTTTTTCTTTCTCTATGTAAAGGCTAATCTCAGGAAATACTGTAGGAATTTTGATACGGTTTTAACTAGTAGGTAGACTGATTCACGAGGAAGATTTGCCTATATCACTACGTATTGTAAACAAGTCGTCCGGTTGTAGATGAGTAGTGCTGCCGATGAGAAGTCGGGGTAGGTCACTAATTTTACGTACGTAATTTTGTTTCCACCTGAACTTCAGGAAGGTAGGGTAAGGTGCCCTAATGTGAAATACGAATATGTACAGTCTGCATGAAGGTGACCTCCTGAAAACCAATGCGGCTGCTACTTCAGCGATGCTGGCGGAAAATTCAGTACCATTCTTTCTGTGTCACAATAAAAGTTTTCACAAGTTTTGAGTCTTTCTGACTTCACGACTGAATGGATAGTCAAGCTGTACGAGGAAGGAGGGGGTCGAAAAGTTTCTATGCTAATAAATACAGAATGAAGGATATTTCATTACACCAATTTATTTTTCAATGTAAAGTGCAATACACTTGCGAGCACCCTCAGATAACTTCTGCAAATCATTCAAATAGAAGGTCTTAGATTTCGAGTGCAGCCAAGCGTTCACAGCATCAATCGCTGCATCATCATTGTCGAATCGTCGTCCTTTGAGGTCTTCTGTTAGGTTTGGGTGAATAAAAAAAAGTCTGATCGAGCCAAATCTGGAGAGTATGACGGATGACGCAACAATTCGAACCTGCAGTCACGCAGAATTTCCATTGTTGTGCGGGCTTTGTGTGCCGGTGCGTTGTCCCGATGTGGAAGAACTCCGAGCACCAATTTTCTGCGTCTTTTTTTCTTGATCTCGTCTCTCAAAGCGGCGCAGGAGGGTGCAATAGTATGATTCATTGATAGTTGTGCCCTTTTGCAAGTAATCCAGTACAATTGCTCCTTCTGCTTCACAGAAGACTGATGCCATCACGTTGCTAGCTGATTTTTGCACCCGAAATCTTTTTGGGGTAGGGGATGAATGATGTTTCCATTGTTGTGACTGCTGTTTTGTCTCAGGATCAAAGCGGTGAACCCACGTTTCGTCCATTTTTATATACCTTGCAAGAAAGCCGTCTTCATCCACTTCAAATTGGCGGACAATTTCTTCACAACACTGCACACGCTCCCGTCTCTGATCTGCATTCAAATCTTTCGGGACTCACCGAGTTGAAACTTTCCGCATTCCCAAAATATCCACACCAATGTCATGTGCACACTCAAGGGAAATTGCAAATGTGGTTTCAATGAGCTGCAACGTTGTTCGGCGATCCTGCAATATCGTATCGTGAACTGCAGTCACTGTCTGATCAGCAGCAATGGTGACAGGCATTCTGCTCCTTTTCGCATCTTCCACACTCGTTCTTCCACGTTTGAAGTCGGACACACAGTTTGTCACTGTTACACTGTCCTTAGTGTATTCTGCTTGTCCTCCACAATTTTCTTGGGCGGTATTCCCTTCAAATGAAGATATTCAATCACAGCACGGTTCTTGTTTCTCCCAATATTCGCCATTTTGCTTACAATACGCATCCTGGTGGCAAAACTAACGAAGCTGGAGCCGCGAAATTTGTCTTCCATACCCACAAAGGCTCACCATCAAAGTAGATGGTGGTTTTTGTGCAAGACATTACGGTAACTATCTCGGGCTAGAAACTTTTCGACCGCCCCTCATATAACGGAAGAATGATTTATATATTATTATTATGCTTCGGTAAAGGAATCACAGTGGGATTATCCTGAATAGTTTGCTGAAACACTACTAAAATAGTTCGCGTGCAGCATGGTTAAAACAAAATGGTGAGAATGTTTTTAATGTGGAATACAACGTCGGTCTCAATGTGGAATATTCCAGATTAGGAACACCTTTGCATCGTAGTGACTGTCTATATTTTTGCGTATAGAAACTAAAATAACTTAATTCTACCATGTTCATCACCATTATGTCCACCATATTAATGGTTAGAATGCATAAATGGGAAGTAATGAGTTACCAATTAGAATCCCACTCAGAATAAATTCCTATTTTATCTTTTTTTATGTTTTCTGCTTCAAATTAAATATTTTAAGTTTGTTATTATTGTGTAGACATGCTTTCCAAAAAAACCTTTCGCCCGTGTCTGTGGTTTAGACATCGTCGAAAGTGACAAAACATACATGGGATGCCACAAACACGAAAGCAGCAAAGGAGGCCGTGTTGTCCAAGCACAAGGGTTTTCTTAAAGCCCAAAATAAGGACAACTAGTGACTCTTACGCTTTATTAAAATGTTGAAAAGTGAAGGAAATTTAAATGTTGATGTCACTGTTAACATACCATTGGGAAGAAAGCCCACTTTACCAGTCAGTATGGAAATGGGCTTTTTTGCGGATTATTGGGGGGGGGGGGGGAGGGGAGAGACAGAGAGAGAGAGAGAGAGAGAGAGAGAGAGAGAGAGAGAGATTTTTTGGCTTGTCCAACAAGGATGTACGCAGACTTCGTTTTCATCTTGTTCGGGACAACAATTGACCAAACCCCTTCTACAGGGAAAATGAGTCTGGCTGACTAAAGTCGTTCAAGAAATTTCTGAAAATGAATCTCTCATTTAAGAACACCTGAATCGATATCATTGTCCAGAGTGCACAACCTTAACAAAACGTGTCTCAGTACTTTGATATTTTAGAATGAGAGTTTAAACGGTATTCCTACAAACCTGACGATTTATGGTTGTGATGAGACAGAATTAACCGTTGTGCAGTAAAGCCTTGGCAAAGAAAGGGTAGAAGCAAGTAGCTTTTTTGGCTGAGCAGCAAAGCTTGGACACCGTCGCTTTTTGCATGAATGCAGCTAGAAATGATGTACCGCCACTCTTGATACTACCAAGACTGAATATGAACAAAGAGCTTTTCGGTGGAGTTGATTCGACTGCCATTTATCTGGGCGGATCCAGATGAACACAGCCACGAAATTGTTTAAACACATTGTAGCAGCTAACAAGCCTTCTGCATCAGATCCAGTCCTCTTATTACTTGGTCATTATACGCATTCTAGAAATTTAAATGTAATTGTTTATGCAAAATTGTGTGCGCCCCTCCACATAATCACATAACTGCAACCCTTCGATGTTGCATTTATGCATCCACTGAAGACTTTCTACAATCCCGTAATTCGGACATGGCCGGCAAATGACAGATCTAGCATGTCCAGTTACACGCTGGCAGAGATTTTGGGAGTAATTATATTAAAGCAGCAACAGTGGGTACTACCATAAATGGTGCATATTTGATGAGCACCACTTCCTAGAGGAGACCATTGACAAGGAAACAATCCACAACAAAGAATGTGGCGATAATTCTAAGCAGTCAGTCACTACCATATCTGAACTAAGTCCATTTTCCAGCCTAGGCCCAACTGCAACAAACAAGAGGGGTCCAAAGACCGAGTCAGCAAAATTACTTGCGCCCATTACAAAAAAAGAATGAGTTGCAACAGTCCAAACCCCACACTGCAAATAAACCGCTTCCTGTAAACGCAAACTTTTCCCAAGAAAAAGAGGTCGTAAGAGATTGAAGAAATACTGCAGTGAAACATTCATTCGTTCTAAATAGAACAGAGATAGAGGAGACGTCTAGCGAAAGTTCACCTGAAGAGGATGCTGAATGTATTTACTATCAGAAATTACGGTCAAAAAGTGTTACTGGTGTCTGGGTCCAGTGCCAAACATGAAAGTTATTGGCCCATGAACTGTGTGCTGGAAACCCAAAAAGCAATTCAGTTGTGGGAAGTGTGGAAAAAAATGTTAATTGAGACTCCTCAAACGTGATCTTTTTAAAAGATTAAATGTGAAAACTGGCGATAAAACCCAAACAGAATATTGACTGAAAGTGTTTACATGTGAGAACGTTCGCTTATTTCAAACATCTGTTAGCCTCCATTGACCGATATTAAATTACCTCGTGTATGGTTTGGAGTATTTCCTATTAGTCACAAGTGCACATTTATAAAATATGGTTTATTGCAACTAAAGTTACAGTTTGTTTGTCTTGTGCTTTGAATATGATATTTGCAAGTGATTGAGTGATTGTTCTGTCAATTACCAGTCTTACATTTCAAACGTAAGTGCAACAAATAAAGTGAACATAAAAAGTATTCCACATTATGGCAATTTACCTTATTAATAATTTTCTTCAGATTTTTGAAATGAGCGAATGTTATAATCTCTATTTAACAGTTCAGACCAGAATTTTTTCCGGAGGAAGTAAAATGTTTCTCTATGTGGTAACACTCTTATATGATTTTTTTAACGATTTAAGATGCAAGATTTATACAAAAGTATATACCCGTTTTCAAAACATACTTTGTACACTTGGCTTCATTTTATGGATTAAAGCTGCCACTTACCATATATTCTCTATTGTAATAAATAGTAAAATGGTCATTCAATAATTACCATGCAAAATAACAATATTCAGTTATACAGTGGAATGTAGCGAACCTAGCGCATCCGTGTATTCTGGTGGTCAGGAGCTGCTGTGCGCTGCTACATTGACTTTCTGATATCTTGATAATGATGGCAGCACGTGCGCGCGATGAAAAGGTTGAACATTCACAAATGTGTACCTCGACTTTCCATTGGGAAAAAATATTTCCGTTGCAGCCAAGACACAGTAAAAGTTAATGTACGCAACTGTAGCCAGGGGGTTTGAAAGAGTTAACTTGTTATGAAAACTAAGCACACACTGTGCTAAATCAGAAATAAGTTTTCCACTCCTTTTTAATGCGTGTAGAGTTTGCAAATACTGAAGAATATATGAAATGTAAGCCTTATCTCACTACTAGTGTGGGTCACCATTCTGTGGAAGAGATTCTCTTCTTTTCTTGCAGATCTTGTTTAACTGGATTTATTAACTAGAAAAACCACCTACAACATTGCCTCTTGATAGCCATCTCACTAAGTAGTCCGAGGGTACACCAGGAAGCTTGTCACTATACATTTCTTTTATGAAGGATGTGAACTGTCGGCGTGTTTTTACTCTGGAGCAGATGTAGTTGAAAATTTTAAGAACTGCCTGTGTAACCTGCAGATATTGAAAATAACTGCCGCAAACGGCGCATAAACGCGATAAGAAGGTTGCTCGCGTACAGCCGTAAACAGGTCTGCGAGCCACGGTAGTGGCCGTCGCTTCAGTACAGCTTACCACCAGCGTCGAAATGGTGTTATCGTGATGAGGTTGTAGGCATGCAAACAAATCACTTTAGCTGTAAACCTAATAATTTTCTTGCGCGAAAATATTTCGCGGCTGTATTTTAGAATTACGTTCAGTTATAATCGTGATGACAAGAACGTCCCTCTCGGCTTTGCATCCGGCGCTGGATGTCTAGTCTTTTTAACCAGTGTGCCACCGTGCAACCTCGCCGTTCACGATTGTATCGCTCACAGGCTACTGAAAGATATTATGCCACTGACAGACTGTGGTTGATGTGAGACTACCAAGACCACTCCGCTACATTGACAACTATCTTAGAGACACGCTTGGAGCACTATTACAACATTCGTTCTACATCATGATTTAGCCTAAAGCGTTAACGTATAGCAACAGAGCACCAAAGGTGCACACGTTCTCATCTGGAATAATAAATTCAGTAGGACACTACAGGTACGCTGTTTCTGTTCGACGCAAATGTGTGCTAACCTTAATTAGTTTGCGAAATTACAGATAACAGCACCTTCGCTGTGAAACACTAGACAAGCAGACAAAATTAGAAAATTACAACATAGACTGCCTCGTGCCGTCACCCTCTCCCTTCTCTCATCCTCTCCAAACCATGACAATACACTACATACACATCCATTACAGTCATCTACACTCATATTACTGCACTTATGTACAGAAGGCATGTGTTATATAATAGTCATTATAGTCACATAACTTGATATTATTAGTAACATACAAACATCACTCGACTCGACTAGGAAATTTTCCAATGGAGTAGAAGGAGTCGGTCACTAATAAATCCCTTAGGGTCCTTTTAAACTTCGGCCAGCCTCTGTGGCCGAGCGGTTCTAGGCGCTTCAGTCTGAAATTGCGTAACCGCTATTTTCGCAGGTCTGAATCCTGCCTCGGGCATGGATGTGTGTGATGTCCTTAGGTTAGTTAGGTTTAAGTAGTTCTAAGTTCTAGGGGACTGATGACCTCAGATGTTGTTAAGTGCCATAGTGATCAGAGCCATTTGAACCATTTTGAACATTTTAAACTTAACTTTGTTAGTAAGACTTTTTATGGCCGTTGGCAAGTTAATGGAACTATAAGTGGCCATCAAAAAGATTCCGCTTGAGGGCTTTGGTGCAGCGTATATGCAATGTACCACGACTCTGATGCGGATATGTAAGCAACGACCTGTAGACATTCAAGCGTGCGGTAAATGCGGTAACGAACTATGGCGACATTATTACCAAAAGCACCGAATAGGGCTAACATGCTGTTATTCTTTTCTTGGCTGCCGAAGGACAGACACCGGTAGAAATCCATCTGAGAATGAAGAATGTGTATGCGGCAGCATGCTTGTCTAAAACCAGCTTTGTGAAAAACTACAACAAGCGGTTCTGTTGGTTAAAGGTAACACATGTGTTCTATAGCAAATATCGTAATGCAGAAGTCACTCCCTCTCAAGCAGAAGACGTTCGAACACCCATCGTACAGTGCTGATCTCTCCCCGCACGATGGTCACGTCTTCGGTCCCTTAAAGGCCTTGAACGACCGACGATTCCTGTCGGACGAGGCAGTTAAAGAATTCTCCACGCAGCAGGATAGGCGCGGTGTTTGACCAACCCGGTGCGTCGGTGGGGTGGTTACCTCAATACTCACAGCGATTTTGCCTGATTGGCATACCGATTCTGGACTGCAAGGTCTTCGAACGGAAACTTTTTGATCGCATCTTTTACAGGGTGTATCATAATCAATGGCGTAAACGCATACAGTTGAAAGTACACGATGCTTGAAGCAAAAAATTCTCAGTAAACATAGGGTCGAAAATGAATACCTTAAGAACTACGAGCAAATTTTCATCTTCGATACCGTGAAGCAAATCTCTGCTACTGAAAACTCGGTCTTCACAAATATGTCAGGCCACTTACTTTGATCCATGACGGTGTTGATTTTTCGGACTTACATAGTTTTAATAACTTGCCAACAGCCATAAAAAGTTTAAATATTAATAAAGTTCAGTTTAAAACGATCTTATGGATTTATTTGCCACCAATAACTTCTAATCCAATAAGAAGTTTCCATATCGACTGATATGTGTATATTATTCATAATATCAACTAATGCGAATGGCTCAAATGGTTCAAATGGCTCTGAGCACTATGGGACTTAACATCTCAGGTCATCAGTCCCCTAGAACTTAGAACTACTTAAACCTAACTAACCTAAGGACATCACACACATCCATGCCCGAGGCAGGATTCGAACCTGCGACCGTAGCAGTCGCGCGGCTCCGGACTGAGCGCCTAGAACCGCGAGACCACCGCGGCCTGCAACTAATGCGAATATTACGTAAAATTTCACCTCTGTAGATCATCACTGCAGTAATGTGCTCAACGTAAATAAGTTTTATAATCTAATTTTCTCTTTGTACGATGCGGGGGTACAGCGACCTAAGGATTATTATATGGACCCTAGTGCACTGTAGTTGTACATGTTTTGTGACAAATTTGCTATTATCTTTAAAATGAAAATACATTCAAAATATTTTGAATTATTCCACAACCATGATGACTATTTGGCTTTGGATCTGTGGACGGTGTAGTAGCGTCTCCTATTCTTTGTAAAATTGCGTTGTTTATTTCTGTAACGTTCTAGTACATCAGGATCTCCTCACTATGGTTCTGTAGAGAAAGAGAAAATCAAAGTACTCTAATTTAATCCACATGAGCCACTGCTTTAGATCATGAAGCTCTAAAAGTAGCTGCTGCACTTAAATTTTCTATAGTTTTCACTGCATTTCGATGTCCATGGTACTGTTGAAGCATACACAGAGTAGAACGTAACCAGTATGACAAAAACATTGACAATACCGATTCCTTCCAGACATTCTCAGACTGCTGTCTTCTAGTGTCGCTCTTCCGCTAAAGATCACGGCTAAAATCAGGTGGCTTCCACCAATTATTTACCAAGGGGAGCTCGGTCGAAAGCTCGGGGGATTTTAACTATCTGACGCAGCTGGAAACCCACGAAGATTTCATTAATTCATGTCGCCGCGAGACCATACATTCATACATTACGATGATCACTAATTTCTTCGTCACATAAAAAGTCCTCTCTGTCTCTGTCTCTCTCTCTCTCTCTGTCTCTCTCTCTCTCTGTGTGTTAGACCACAGACCACAGCGGAGAACAAAAGGGCCACGCAGTTGGCTAGCAGAACTGCTATTGTAGCACGCGCCCTCTGGAAGCAGCTGCAGGCAGAATATTTAGGCAGTGGATAGTAAACGCTAAACGCAGTTCAATACTTTTGGTTCCAATACAGTCTAAAACGACCCTACAAATGTGCTGTATCTTGCACCTGGTTTTAGATGACTTCTGATTTCAGCTTTCGAATTAAGATGAGGGTGTCTGTACTTATCGTTACACAGCACATGCTCCAGTTAGGCATTCTTTTGTATATGATAGTTGCCAACACTTTTCGTTTAGAGTACTCATTCGTTGTCAGCGTTTTCTACCTGTGAGATACTCTCTAAAGTCACTGGAAGATTTCGGAATCAGCCACAGTTCACTAAAGAGGCACACGGAGCCTTCACCGCGCGCACTCTACACAAGTCGGACGCGCTACAGAGAGCGCAGATTCAGATCCCGGTACAATAGCTATCACCAGGCGTGCTCTAACCTTTGTGGCTAGAGTAAGATAACTGAATAGTTTCTGAAGGAACTCTACACTTAAACGTTCCATCGAAAACGAGGTCCACGTCTGCAGAAGTGGCTCACCTGTCTTGAAACCGAAATACTTATGTGTTGAAGTGAGAGCTGTGTCAGTGTGTGGCGTCCACAGAAAGACTCTCCCGAAGTTTGCGAAGAAAATTTGTGAACCACAGTAAATATCCTGCTTCTTTCTGCTGTAAAAAAAAAAAAAAAAAAAAAAATAGAGAGTAAACTCGTATCGCACGAATGGCCGGGAGACCCTAAAGGGCGGGTTCATCCGCCTAATTGAATAAGTTTTTCTTGTTCTTCGTGCCTGCAGGCACCTTTCCTTCGCAAGGTATGGGAACTGTGTCTGTAAGTAAATCTGTTAAGTGTAGATGACTGTAGTGGATGAGTATGTTGTGCCACGTTCGTGTTGGAAATCAGAGAAGGGGGAGCATGACACCCGAGTGCCAGAACGAGACAGTCTGTTGAAATTTCGTTATTAATTTTTTCTTTTCGTCTATCATTTCACTGTCGAAGCGACTATTATTTGCATATGGGCAGGCTGAAAAGTAATGCCTCTGAATTTTTATGTGAAAACTCAAAGGTTTTTAAATAAAACAAACGTTTCTAACATTATGCATCTTTATTCTTCGGGTTTACATATTTGCAGCCCTGTGCCGCTAAAGGGTTCCGAATCTTATAGTGTAACGTGGGGGCGCATAACGTAACTTTGTTGGTGTGGGACAAACAGCAGGCGGTAATCGAGTTTCGAATTCGAAGAGTTCGTCCACACATGGAGCACCCTCTGCTTCAGCGTGGCAGTGCCAGACCGCTGATGAGCGCTGCGACACGTGCACCAATCCGTCGCGTTCCCGACTGGGCCCCTCCTGTTTTCATGTATTTCGAAAGCTTCGAGGACTTTATGTTGATAGTGATGAAGCGGGGCAAGCAGAGTTGATCTTGTGAATCTTTCAATAAAGTCAAATATTCTACAGTGAAGGTATCGACAAACTGGTCCATCATTGGGAGGAATGTGTTCGTTGCCAGGGTTCTATGTTGAAAAATAAATATGTAGAACATGAAGAGTAAAGATGCAGAAAGTAAGTAACGTCCGTTTTATTTAAAACACCTTAAAGAGTGTTCACGTAAAAGATTCGGAGCTTTACTTTGTAACGCCTCTCGTAATTTCTCAAACTGGTAATAGGTAGCAGACATTTGCATCGGACAGAAGTAGCGTATCTGTAGTGACCGACTGAATTAATGATTCGAGATGACAACGTGTGCACCTTCGATGCTCTATTGGAAGTTAACGTGCTGGGCTATATCATGGTTTAGAAGGAATATTATGCTAGTGCTGCATGCCATTAGTTGATTGTCTCCAACACAGATGACACTGTAGCAAAGTGGACTTTGTACTCTCAAGTCCACCACCGTCTGTCAGAGACATAATGCCTTCGAAGATCCTGCAGGCCTTCGATAAGCGAGGGATACGATCGTAAACGGCGATGTCGAACGGTGGCACACTGGTTTACGAGACTGGTCAATATTCAGTCAGGGCTGGATTCAAAGCTGAACGATGTTCTTGTCATCACGAAAATAGTTGTACCCAACATCGAAATACAGTCGCGAAATATTTTATCACAACAACATTAAGTTTACAGGTAAAGTTATATGTTAACTTGCGGTATGTTGACGAGATTCTATGCCGCAATTTGTTTCTCTGCATGGCAACCCATTTTGGGTTTACATGTCAGCACGATAATGCTTGCCCGCATGCGGCAAGAATTTCCACTACTTGTCTTCATGACTGCCAAATCCTACATTTACCAGCAACCTCGCCAGACCTGTTCCCAATTGAGAACGTGTGGAGCATTATGGGCAGGGCCTTTTAACCAGCTTCGATCTAACGCACCAATTGGATAGAATTTGGCACGATATCCCTCAGGAGGACCTCTAATAAGTCTGTCCGTCAATTGGAATCTGAATAAGTGCTTGCATATGGGCCAGAGGTGGACCAAAGCGTTACTGATTTGCTCAATTTGTGAAAATCTTTCTCTCGAATAAATCATGCAAGTTTTCTAAAACTGTAATCATTTGTTTGCCTCACATGTACCGATTTGGGCCTCATTCGGATAATTCCTTCGTGATGTGACTTTTTTCCTTCTTAGAGTGTAGTTACTCACAAGCGTTGGATGAAAGGTAGTGGCAACACTGCCGCAACATGAAGCATGTACGTCAAGTGGCGTGGGCGCTGTCTGTAGCTGACAGTAGCTCAGATGAAGTAGTGCAGTGGGCGGCAACAGCTGTGGTCGAGTCAGTTGCAGTGTGTATTGTCATAGTATCGGAGGCCATGTAAACGTAGCCTTCCGCGGCCGTTGTCACAATCAATAAAATTCTTCTGGGTTTGCGGCCGCATTGTCATCTGTAAAATTTCGACGTTTCGGCGACTGTTGCAAGGCGCCTTCCTCAGGGTGTATTGCTAACTGGTCGGAGGCCAGTTCAAGTGCCCTAACAGCATAGTTAGGGAGGACGAATAACGTGCGTGGATCAAGTGTAAAGTGGTGCGTGGTCGGGGCGCACAACAGAGTTTCCAGGGACTGCCTGAGAGGTGTAGGGATTTATCGTTTCCACATCGTGCAGTCGCGATATGGTTGAAAGTGTTTCGCGATGGTAGGAACGTCCTTAAAGATCGGCAGCCCAATGTATGAAAGCGCCCTGGTTCTCCTCGGCCACAGAACATGCGCTTTGCACCAGCTGGTACCAAAGTGCTGCTTATTGTGGCTTACAATATCCATTGGTTAATCCTGCATCACGTTGTACCGCATGGGCAGTCGGTCACTGCAGACTATTACTGAATCTTCTTGCGACGTCACATTCGTCCCGCACTGAGAAGAAAGCGACGGCATCCTCCGCCACTGCATCCCATCATCTTTCATGACTGCGAGATACTGGAACATCCACCATATTCACCCGATATGAGTCCATGCGATTACAGCCTGTTCGGCAAAGGAACCTCTTCGTGGCGCACGCTACAACATTAGAGAAATCATCATCCTTGCCACAGGGCAGTCCTTGGGAGACATAAACAGAGATGGAGGCGCTCACTGTGTACAATACGTTCCATTAGTGTGGGGGAAGGTGATCGAGGCGATTATATTGAGGACATGTAACATAGTGAGCGTTTTTCAGTAAAGTCTGGTGATAACAATGTTGCCTGAACCGTGAATTTACTTTCATAACTTTTCTTAAGAATTTACTTTATTTACTAGTGATTCATCAAGAACATTAACACATTTAATCACACTATGTGAGCGTGGAAGTAGTTGCCAGGGAGTAACTGATGAAATCAAAATAAAATTGCTTTTAACAAATGGGAATTTTATTCATAAAAGCCTTTTTTTTAGAAACAGATTTAAAATTATAAGCAGAAAGAATCCTCTAAACATCAAGTTACAATTTATTCAGAGGCAGAAAGATACAAGTTTTTGAGTGTATGAGCTTTCGGGCTGAGAACCTTGCCGCTCCCTTTTGACACGGCCGTAGTCACGACCACTCACAACAACCTCTGAAAGACTACACAGGTGCAAATCTACAGCACACCAGATTACCTTAAAGTAAAAGTTTTAACAATTCACAAAAGCACCCCGTAGGAGGGATGGAAATGGTACAAAACACTGAAATTAAAAGATTAACTTGCCACCGAAGGTGCAACTTGAATTTCTAAGAAAAGTCTTAGGGTGGCAACTTTATACACTAAAATGACCATTTAAATAAAAGCCCCTTGAAATGCAATCTTACATAAAATTATACAAGGTTGGCCAAACATGCTCTACAGTACACATATACCGCCTCTCAAGATGCTAAGCAAGATAAAAACATATCTCAGGAATTAGGCCGTTACACTTCAAGCAATAAATTCGTTAACACACCGAATCCGACAAACATGACAGAGGCAGCTACTAACGTGCGGCAGACTGATAGGGAGATTACCGAACAACCCAAACCGCAGGTTTCTCTAACCCGCCCCTACTCCACAAGGGAGAAACGGACCACCCAATTCATAAATCATCACCTTCCCGCGGGTGGGCAAACGGAGAAGAATCGTGGGACGACCCCAAAACAAAGCGGCTGGTGGCCTCACCAAGAAAACAAGTAGAATTTAACAAGTAAATGAAACAACATATCACCAATCACTTAACTTCTAACAAACTGCGATTTCTGGAGAAGACCTGGCGCAGCACCCCCAAAATGCTCTCCCGAACCGTCCGCTCCGAGCCGCTTGAACGGACGCAGGAAGGGGCGCCAGTCTTCAGTCTCACGGTGTCGCAGCTCGCACCGGCCAGCCCGATGTCGTGGGTTGAATCCTGTTGCTCTCGTGTCGACCGCGAAGCCACTACCCCTCGCTATACGGCGCGGCCCACTAGACTCACGTGGCCACCTCACATGCGCCGACGCTCAAGGCGGACAAGTCATCTTGTTTCTCAGTGCGCGACCGACCAACCGATCGATCCAACCGCCAATGACCACTGCCTGAGCAACTCGAGCAGACTGGCGGCCTAACGCGCAGACTCAGATGCAGGAACTAAGCCCCGACCGGGCGACCACTCGCTGAGTTCTCTTAACTGGCGGAGTGGTAAGACTCTCAGTTATCCGGCTTTAAAGACTGATCCGAACGAAAGACATACTAACACTCCGGATGACAGACAGACACTAACTGCCTCAAAAATTCGGACGAGAGCCAGACTAGCAAACTGGGGACGAGAGACTGACTCCAGACTCACCCAGATTGACCAACTGGCGAGCTCATAGCGCCCCTTAAATGCACGTGAACAGGCTACCTTTCCCCTTTCCCACCACAGGGAGACACCAAAGCTGCGATTGCCACAGCGGCGCCACCGCCAGAAACGGAAGGCGACTGCTTCACAATACGCGCTGCGGCGCGTTGTTCAAATCAGCAACTTTTTGGCTAAAAATTTACAGGTTGAAGAATGGCTCAAAAGGCTCTAAGCTCTATGGGACTTAACATCTAAAGTCATCAGTGCCCTAGAACTTAGAACTACTTAAACCTAACTAACCTAAGGACATCACACACATCCATGCCCGAGGCAGGATTCGAACCTGCTACCGTAGCGGTCGCGCGGTTCCAGACTGAAGCGCCTAGGACCGCTCGGCCACTCTGACCGGCAGCAATTTTTTACCACGGCTCATTGCCACTACTTATTATCCAACTCATGTAAATTATGACGTTGGTAACCTTTGGTATATGGTGGCGCTTGTTTACCATGTTTGTGCGTGTGTGTGTGTTCCTTCTGTACACAGCAGCGGGTTTTATTTTTCTGAGAAGAACAATCAGCATGAGGCAGAAGTCAGAAGTGTGCAGCGACTTGCGGGTGTTGAGGAGTCGTCTCCACCCTCAGGACTGTTCGCTTCTAATCCTCCCCGGCCCAGGCCAGCGCGATTGCTGCAGCTGCAGCAGCAGCAGCAGCGTGTGCCGTTATTAGTGGCAGCGTCAAAGCGGCCGCAGCCGATCCCAATCGATGCCCAGCTCTGGTCCCGCTCTGGCCCGCGCCTAATTAAATGTTTCGCGCCGCTGCCGGAGCTGGCGGTGGTGGTGGGGGTGGGGGTGGAGGTGGAGGTCGGTAATTCGCATATCCGCACCGTGGCCTCCCCAATAGCAGCCTTTTAATTACGCCTATTTCCTGTCTCCCGCCGGTTTGTCGCTACTCCCGACAAGCTTTTCTTTATCGCCGTTCATCAGTTTGTAAGTACGTACGGCCACATTTCAGTAGAAGTACTGCCACGGCGATCAGTTCGGCTTTAGGTAAGGTAAAGGCACCGGAGTGGAAATTCTGACGTTGTGGTTGATAATGGAAGCAATACTAAAGAAAAATCAAGACACGCTGATAGGATTTGTCGACCCGGGAAAAGCTTTCGACAGTGTCAAATGGCGCAAGATGTTCGAAATTCTGAGAAAAACAGGGATACGCTATAATGATAGATGGGTAATATACAGTATGTACAACAGCCAAGAGGGAACAATAAGAGTTGAAGACCGAGAAAGAAGTGCTTGGATTAAAAAGTGTGTAAGACAGGGATGTAGTCTTTAGCCCCTACTGTTCAATATATTCGACGTAGAACCAATGACAGAAATAAAAGAATGGTTCAAGAGTGAAAAAATTCACGGTGGAAGGATATCAACGATAAGATTCTATGATGACATTTCTATCCTAGTGAATGAAATGAAGGCCGGCCGGAGTGGCCGTGCGGTTCTAGGCGCTACAGTCTGGAACCGCGTGACCGCTACGGTCGCAGGTTCGAATCCTGCGTCGGGCATGGATGTGTGTAATGTCGTTATGTTAGCTAGGTTTAAGTAGTTCTAAGTTCTACGGGGCTGATGACCACAGCAGTTAAGTCCCATAGTGCTCAGAGCCATTTGAACCAATGAAATGAATAGTAATCAGTACAGAACATGGATTGAGAGTAAAACGAAGAAAGACGAAAGTACTATGAAGCAACAGAAGTGAGAACAGCGAGAAAATTAACACAAGGACTGATGATGGCCAAGTAGACGAAGTTCAGGAGCTCTGCTACCTAGGCAGAAAAATAACCAGTGACGGACGGAGCATGGAGAACATAAAAAGCGGACTAGCGCTGGAAAAAAGGGCGTCCTTAGCCACGAGAGGTCTATTAGTATCAATCATAGGCCTTAATTGGAGGAAGAAATTTTTGAGAACGTACGTCTGGATCACACCTTTGTATGGATGAAACATGGACAGCGGGAAAACTGGAACAGAAGAGAATCCAAGCATTTGAGATGTGGTGGTACAGACGAATGTTGAAAATTGGGAAACTGATAAGGTAAGGAATGAGGAGATTCTGCGCACAATCGGCGACGAAAAGAATATATCGAAAACACTGACAAGAAGAAGGGACAGAATGGTAGCACAGCTGTTAAGACATCACGAAATAACTTCCATGTTTGTAGAGACAGCTGTAGAGGGTAAAAACTGTAGTAGAAAAGAAAAATTAGAATACATCCAACAAATAATTGAGGTCGTAGGTTGTAAGTGCTACTCCGAGATGAAGAGGTTGGCACAGAAAAGGAATTCGGGGCGGGCCGCAACAAACCAGCCAGAAAACTGATGACAAAAAAAGAAAAAAAGGCTTCGCTCTGGCACCATCGATACAACCGATAGAACGTATGAAGTCTTGTCTGAAATATCTATTAAATATCAGGCACTTCTGTGCTCCCGCGACAACTGTATATGGCGCTAGGCGTACCTTGACGTGCCGAACCATTCTGACCGCTGCCCACGGCGAGACTGACTGCCTGGTGGTGGCGCGGCGAGGCATAGACAAGCGTAGGTGATCAAGGTCTGGTGACGAAGAACGGAAAATTTTCTGTCGGCAATAAGTAAGTTTCACAAGTACCTACCGGACGATTTTATTTAGGAGATTCGAAGTGTCATCAAAACGCCCTATCGTCGACAGGTTTAGAATTTCACAAGACTATGTAGGCAACATTATAACTTTGTTTCGTTAAAGGTGATTGGTCAACCCCCACAAATGAAGTAGGGGAAATTGCGGTGATGTTATATCACTATCCGGAGGCAACACTAACATGGAGATCCAAGAAATTGTTACTAGATACTGACTGATATACAGATCTGATTAATACAAGTTCTGTAAGTGTACTTATTTCAACAGCAAATCACTTCCTAAGGAATGTTCTGTTCTGATTTTCCTGTTGCCCACTTAGATTAATTTGGACTGACGTCACTGCCGCTACCATCGTACTCTGTTTCAACCATTTTCGGAAACAGTAAGATTTTATTTTTCTTTAAGTTGCTTCAGTAGGATATTACTTGCCTTCGAATGTAAATGAGAGTTCACTTCATGAGACAGCAGCTGATAACATTTTCATCTTATCGTACTTTGAGGGAACGGCGGAGATTGGTGTCTCCTCTCTTCATTCACTCTTTGATAGCGAGGTCGTTATGAGAAGAGCAATTTTCTACGAAATGTCCGGCCGCGCCGTGCACAGTGACATTCTTATTGAAGAGTAATCGGGAACCGGATCAGTAAGGCGCGGCATCAGGGGAACGGAATCAATTAGGAGCGACTTAATAAGGAGGTCGTCTTGTTCATCTTCCTTTCGAGCTGCAGAATAAACGAGAGAGCCCTACGACGCTAAAACTGTTCATTCACATGCCAAAACGCAGAGTAAAACTTCCTAACAACGCTAAAATTGATTCGTGAAAAACAACAAAAGGGCATCAGCCAGCAGTTGCTCGTTGATTTATTGCAACCAGAAATCGGCGAGCGATTATTTAAAGCAGTATCTGTGGAATGCGCTACTGGAGAGACTTTCAGAGTGGAATAAATGGCTCTGAGCACTATGGGACTTAACTGCTGAGGTCATCCGTCCCCTAGAACTTAGAACTACTTAAACCTAACTAACCTAAGAACATCACACGCAGCCATGCCCGAGGCAGGATTCGAACCTGCGAACGTAGCGGTCGCGCGGTTGCAGTCTGTAGCGCCTAGAACCGCTCGTCCTTCAAAGTGGACACCATTAACTGGTTAGCGTATTTTTGCACTTACGTCGTATTTATTTAGACTTCATCTTTGCTACACAATCGGTTTCAGATTTTTAAGCCTCTACGGAGTGTTTAGCTTCAACAAAATGTCATACGCGTGAAAGTAAACGTGTATTCAGGTGATACACTGCCGTTCTTGTCGGTTTACAATCTGTACGGAACTTTTCATCCACACTGTTCAAAAGATTGCAAGAGCCGGTAAGTGTGAGAATCATCGCGTAATGAGCTTAGCAGTTCATGCATCCAAGATGCTGACAACAATATTACACATAAGATAGGAAGAGAAAATTGGGGATATGTTAGGAAAGGGAAAGACACTAGAATGACAATTTTGACGTTGCGGTTGGTAATGGAAGCAAGACTAAAGAAAAATCAAGACACTTCATAGGATCTATAGACCTGGAAAAACCATTCGAAATTGTCAAATGATCCAAGATGTTCGAAATTCTGAGATAATGGAGGTAAGGTATAGGGATAGATGGGTAATATACAATATTTAGAAGGGCCAAGAGGGAACAATAAGAGTGGAAGACCAAGGACGAAGTGCTCAGGTTAAATAGCATGTAAGACAGTGATGTAGATTTTCGCCCCTACTGTTCAATCTATACGTTGAAGAAGCAGTGATGTAAATATAAGAAAGGTTCAGGAGTGGAATTAGAATTCAATGTGAAAGTATATCAGTGATGAGATTCGCTGATGACAGCCTCAGTGAAAGTGAAGAAGAATTATGGAATCTACTTAATGGAATGAACAGTCCAATGACTATAGAACATAGACTGAAAGTAAATCGAAGAAAGCCGAAAGTTATAAGAAGTAGCAGAAGTTAGAACAGCGAGAAAGCTAACATCAGGGTTGGTGATCGCGAAATAGGTAAAGTTAAGGAGCTCTTTTGCCTAGGCGGTAAAATAATCCATGACGGATGGAACAAGGTGGACATACAAAGCAGACCAGAATGTACTTTTGGAGCACAGCATTGCTTGGTAGCGAAACACAAACTGTGGAAAAGCCGGATGAGAAGAGCATCGAAGCGTTTGAGGTGTGGTTTTACAGAAGAACGTTAAAGATTAGGTGGACGGATGAGGTACGGAAAGAGGAGTTTCTCCGGAGAATCAGCGAGGAATGGCACAGGATGATAGGATATCTGACAAGACATCACGGAATAACTTACATGGTATTAGAGGGATCTACAAAGCGCAGAAACTGTAGAGGAAAACAGATTGGAATGCATCCAGCAGGTAATTGAGGATGCTTGAGGACTAGGTTGTAAGTGCTATTGTGAGTTGGAGCTTGGCACAGGAGAGGAACTCGTGGCGGACCGCATCAAACCAATCAGAAGACTTTTGAAGAAAAAAAAGAAAACTCTCCACTCTTTGGTTTGGCAGATATAACTGAATATCTTTGCACATTTATCCTATTTTAAGGGCACCAAATACCTGTAAGACTATCGAGAAAGCACGATTTGTAAACCAAAACTAACGGCAACACAGTTTTGAATACTCAGCCACTTCGTGCATATGGAACTTCAGTCAAAATAAACAATAGATAATGCGTTAACCGCCGAAACTAACGAAGAAGCAGCCTAAGTGGAAACATACCGCCTTTATTTCTAAACTTGGCAGAAATAAATACTACAGATGACATTCCGAGAATAAAAGAAAACAGATTTCGAAAGTGCTATTGTGTATCAATAACTGGCGGGTTCTGATCTGTTGTGTGTCACTGACAAACTAAGCCGTACCAGTAAATCTCCGGTGACAGTAATGTCCGTTTTGAGAAGCTTAACTTACGAAATTTACTACTTATCCGTGTGAAGCATTTCGATGCAAAATGTTGTTTTCAATCCAAATACCTCACTGCAGACATCTATGCGACCGATATAACATCGCGACTGTCGGAGGTCTGAATTCCAATCTGCCACGGGCAGCGCGCTGCTCTGCGCAATACTCGTCCGAGCGCGCCTCGAGGGCTCGTGAGTAACTCGCTTTCAGCTGTAGTTGCAAACTCGATTGGGACTGCAGGGATAAGGGTGGGGCCGGTATGGCCAGCAGGGATGACGGCACGGGGTAATGCTATGACGCATCCTGATATCTCTCTCTCTCTCTCTCTCTCTCGGTGGCCGGCCGAAGTGGCCGTGCGGTTAAAGGCGCTGCAGTCTGGAACCGCAAGACCGCTACGGTCGCAGGTTCGAATCCTGCCTCGGGCATGGATGTTTGTGATGTCCTTAGGTTAGTTAGGTTTAACTAGTTCTAAGTTCTAGGGGACTAATGACCTCAGCAGTTGAGTCCCATAGTGCTCAGAGCCATTTGAACCATTTTTCTCTCTCGGTGTGTGAGTGTGTGGAGCTTGTGCACGTCTTTCCAGCTTTCCAGCGAAGTGTGCCTTCGTCATATGTGATAAAACTTTGGTAATTACAGTTGTCACATAATAGATTCGTAGGTTTCGTCTTTGCTTAGCGCGAGTGTACGAGGGCAGTTCAATAAGTAATGCAACACATTTTTTTTCTGAAATAGGGGTTGTTTTATTCAGCATTGAAATACACCAGGTTATTCCCCAATATTTTAGCTACACAACACTATTTTTCAACGTAATCTCCATTCAATGCTACGGCCTTACGCCACCTTGAAATGAGGGCCTGTATGCCTGCACGGTACCATTCCACTGGTCGATGTCGGAGCCAACGTCGTACTGCATCAATAACTTCTTCATCATCCGCGTAGTGCCTCCCACGGATTGCGTCTTTCATTGGGCCAAACATATGGAAATCCGACGGTGCGAGATCGGGGCTGTAGGGTGCATGAGGAAGAACAGTCCACTAAAGTTTTGTGAGCTCCTCTCGGGTGCGAAGACTTGTGTGAGGTCTTGCGTTGTCATGAAGAAGGAGAAGTTCGTTCAGATTTTTGTGCCTACGAACACGCTGAAGTCGTTTCTTCAATTTCTGAAGCGTAGCACAATACACTTCAGAGCTTATCGTTTGACCATGGGGAAGGACATCGAACAGAATAACCCCTTCAGCGTCCCAGAAGACTGTAACCATGACTTTACCGGCTGAGGGTATGGCTTTAAACTTTTTCTTGGTAGGGGAGTGGGTGTGGCGCCACTCCATCGATTGCCGTTTTGTTTCAGGTTCGAAGTGATGAACCCATGTTTCATCGCCTGTAACAATCCTTGACAAGAAATTGTCACCCTCAGCCACATGACGAGCAAGCAATTCCGCACAGATGGTTCTCCTTTGCTCTTTATGGTGTTCGGTTAGACAACGAGGGACCCAGTGGGAACAAACCTTTGAATATCCCAACTGGTGAACAATTGTGACAGCACTACCAACAGAGATATCAAGTTGAGCACTGAGTTGTTTGATGGTGATCCGTCGATCATCTCGAACGAGTGTGTTCGCACGCTCCGCCATTGCAGGAGTCACAGCTGTGCACGGCCGGCCCGCACGCGGGAGATCAGACAGTCTTGCTTGACCTTGCGGCGATGATGACACACGCTTTGCCCAACGACTCACCGTGCTTTTGTCCACTGCCAGATCACCGTAGACATTCTGCAAACGCCTATGAATATCTGAGATGCCCTGGTTTTCCGCCAAAAGAAACTCGATCACTGCCCGTTGTTTGCAACGCACATCCGTTACAGACGCCATTTTAACAGCTCCGTACAGCGCTGCCAACGGTCGGAAGTCAATGAAACTATACGAGACGAAGCGGGAATGTTTGAAAATATTCCACAAGAAATTTCCGGTTTTTTCAACCAAAATGTGTTGCATTACTTATTGAACTGCCCTCGTATCTAGCGTACTTCCTAAAGGTGATGCGTGTTCGCTAAATACGACCACATTATCGTTTCTCCACCTGCATCTACGTCTACGTCTATATTCCGCCAGCTACCTTGCGGTGTGTGGCGAAGGATACTTTGAGTACCACTGTCATTTCGACTCTTTCCTGTTCTATTCACAAATAGTTCTCAGTAGGAAAGATTGCTGGCAAGCCTCCGAGTAGGTTCTAATCTCTCTAATTTTATCTTCATAGCCCTTTCGTGAGATATACATATGAAGAAGAAATCTGATTGTTGACTCTCCTAGGAACTTACCTTCTCGGAACCTTAACAACAGACCAGAACGTGGTACACAACGCTCTCTTGCATCGTTTGCCACTCGAGGTCGTTGATCATCTCTGAGACGCTTTGCTGCTTGCTAAATAAACCTGTAACGAAACGCGCTGCTTTTCTTTGGTTCTCCTCTGTTTCCTCTATCAGTCTTATCTGCCACAGATCCCATACTGACGAGCAGTATCCAAGTATTGGTCGAACGAGTGTCTTTTAAGCAACTTCCTTTGTTGATGTACTGCATTTCCTGAGGATTCTTCCAATGAATCTCAGTCTGCTATTTGTCTTACACTCAATTAATTTTATGTGATCACTGCGCTTCGCATCGATCCGCATGCGTGCTCCTAGATATTTTATGGAAGTCATTGCATCTAGTGATTGTTGTTTAGTCGTGTAATCATACAATAACGGGTGCTCTGTCTACGTGTTTGCAATACGCTACATTTTTTTATGTGAGGGTCAACTGCCACTCCTTGCTCCAAGCGTCAATCGTTTTCTGGTCTTCCTGCATTTCATTACAACTTTCCAGCCTTACGACTTCACTGTATACAACAGCGTTATCTGCGAAAAGCCTCATGGAACTTCCGACGTAATCTAGTAGATCATTTATATACAGTGTGGAAAGTAATGGTCCTGCAACACACCCCTGGGGCATGTCAGAAGTTACTTCTCTCTGTTCAAAATGACATGCAGTGTTCTCTTCGCTGAAAACTCTTCAGTCGAGTCACACAGTTGGTCTGATACTCCGCACAAACGTATTTTGTTCACTAGGCGACAGTGCAGATCTGTACCGGATGCCCTCCAGAAGTCAAGGAACACGGCCTATGCCTGGGCGCCTGTATCTACTGATTTCTGGGTCTAGTGGACGAACAAAGCCAGTTGGTTTTCACACGATCGCTGTTTTCGGAACCCTTGTTTCCTACAGGGATTTTCGGTCTCCAGGAACGTCATAATATTTGAGCAAAAAACACGTTTAAAAATTCTGAAACAGTCCGGTGTCAGGGATGTAGGCTTTTAGTTGTCCGTCTGTTCGACGACCCCACTTGAAAACGGGAATGATCTGAGATTTTTTCCAATAATTAAGAACGATTTACTCCTCCAGCGACCTACTACGGCACACTGCTGCTAGAAGAGGAGCAAGTTATTTCTCATACTCTATACTGAACAATAAGGTATCTCATCGAGTACAGTGGACTTTCCTTCGTTGAGCGATTTCAGTGCTTATCTATAGCATGGCCACTTATTTCCGGATCTGTCATTCTGACGTTCGTGCGACGATTTAGAGGGGGAAGCGAGATCTTCCTCAGTGAAAGTTATGGAAAAAGATGTTTAATATTGCTGCCTTTTCTCTGTCGTCCTTTGCGTCAACGCCGTTATGGTCACAGTGCCAGATGATTTTGATCAGTTTACTGATTTAACGTAACACGGGAACTTCTTAGCATTCTCTACAAGTCGGTAAACAATTTTTCTTTCGAATTCGTTGAATGCTTTTTTTTCGGTGAACCTTTGGTTATTTTTAAATGCGAACATTCTAGGTTAGGCTTTACCGTGACTGTTATTGACGTCTAATTAAACAAGTTTACGTTACCAGTCACTATTTATCTCCAAGATGCGTTTCGATGGTTTAAACCTCCAACATCAGGTAGATTTACATTTGTCGCCGCACGCGTGCTTGCGTGCGTGCGTGCGTGCGCACGCGTGTGTGTGTGTGTATGTGTGTGTGTGTGTGTGAGAGAGAGAGAGAGAGAGTTTTGGAGGAACTTATGGCACTGTCTAGTGGAGGAACAAAACACTATTTCAGAACATGGTTTTGGGTCTTTTGACAAAAACCCAACTCATATCTAACGGTAAAAATAAAAGTAACTGGAACAGAACATCCATTGGTCACACATTCCTTTCACTGTCGTAACACATTATATGTATATTATCATATTTTGTAAACAATTATGGTATCTGGAAACTATTAGGTGAAAGGATCATACAGCAGGAGAGTAACATTATCGCAAAGTACAAAGAACATACATCATAAAAATATTATTACAGAATGAGTTTTAAAGCAATTTGATGTTTGTTTTGAGGTGCTGAATGCATGCATTGGAATACATATTTCAGGTGGTATATAAATCCGGTTTTGTCAAGTTTATATACCTTAAACTTCATACTCTTTTATATAATGACGTGACATGTTGCAAACTTTAAATACAATAAATATGTTGGCTACAAACGTAAAATTATACACTCCTGGAAATTGAAATAAGAACACCGTGAATTCATTGTCCCAGGAAGGGGAAACTTTATTGACACATTCCTGGGGTCAGATACATCACATGATCACACTGACAGAACCACAGGCACATAGACACAGGCAACAGAGCATGCACAATGTCGGCACTAGTACAGTGTATATCCACCTTTCGCAGCAATGCAGGCTGCTATTCTCCCATGGAGACGATCGAGAGATGCTGGATGTAGTCCTGTGGAACGGCTTGCCATGCCATTTCCACCTGGCGCCTCAGTTGGACCAGCGTTCGTGCTGGACGTGCAGACCGCGTGAGACGACGCTTCATCCAGTCCCAAACATGCTCAATGGGGGACAGATCCGGAGATCTTGCTGGCCAGGGTAGTTGACTTACACCTTCTAGAGCACGTTGGGTGGCACAGGATACATGCGGACGTGCATTGTCCTGTTGGAACAGCAAGTTCCCTTGCCGGTCTAGGAATGGTAGAACGATGGGTTCGATGACGGTTTGGATGTACCGTGCACTATTCAGTGTCCCCTCGACGATCACCAGAGGTGTACGGCCAGTGTAGGAGATCGCTCCCCACAGCATGATGCCGGGTGTTGGCCCTGTGTGCCTCGGTCGTATGCAGTCCTGATTGTGGCGCTCACCTGCACGGCGCCAAACACGCATACGACCATCATTGGCACCAAGGCAGAAGCGACTCTCATCGCTGAAGACGACACGTTTCCATTCGTCCCTCCATTCACGCCTGTCGCGACACCACTGGAGGCGGGCTGCACGATGTTGGGGCGTGAGCGGAAGACGGCCTAACGGTGTGCGGGACCGTAGCCCAGCTTCATGGAGACGGTTGCGAATGGTCCTCGCCGATACCCCAGGAGCAACAGTGTCCCTAATTTGCTGGGAAGTGGCGGTGCGGTCCCCTACGGCACTGCATAGGATCCTACGGTCTTGGCGTGCATCCGTGCGTCGCTGCGGTCCGGTCCCAGGTCGACGGGCACGTGCACCTTCCGCCGACCACTGGCGACAACATCGATGTACTGTGGAGACCTCACGCCCCACGTGTTGAGCAATTCGGCGGTACGTCCACCCGGCCTCCCGCATGCCCACTAAACGCCCTCGCTCAAAGTCCGTCAACTGCACATACGGTTCACGTCCACGCTGTCGCGGCATGCTACCAGTGTTAAAGACTGCGATGGAGCTCCGTATGCCACGGCAAACTGGCTGACACTGACGGCGGCGGTGCACAAATGCTGCGCAGCTAGCGCCATTCGACGGCCAACACCGCGGTTCCTGGTGTGTCCGCTGTGCCGTGCGTGTGATCATTGCTTGTACAGCCCTCTCGCAGTGTCCGGAGCAAGTATGGTGGGTCTGACACACCGGTGTCAATGTGTTCTTTTTTCTATTTCCAGGAGTGTACATAAGTAACAATTTTGGTTTGGATTCACAGATAGGAATGAAAGATTGGAGGCAGGGGGAGAGAGAGAAAGAAAAAAGGGAGTGTGGAAAGAGTGATTCAGAGCAATCTTTCCGAAGCAGGGGGTTCTTAAGATTATATCTGTTACATGTAATAACTGCCTGAAGGTTGAGGTAATACATTGGTTAATGCTTTAATATACAAATAGATGTACAATTTGTGCCATTAGTTGATGTACAAGTAGTCTGAATCTGACAGGGGGTACAAGCTGTTAGTGTGACAGTATAATTGTAAATGAGGTCAGTCCCTCGTACATTTGGGAGATGTCATGGTAACGTAACTAAATGTTTATGGAGATATTAAGGTGTGTGTGTGTGTGTGTGTGTGTGTGTGTGTGTGTGTGTGTGTGTGTGTGTGTTTGTGTGTGTATGTCAAATTTAACAACGTGACCAGTTGCTGAAAACAGAGATGATACTATTGTTAATATTGTCATTTATGTCAGTTAAGATGGATTAAGATAGTTTTGTTTGCTGTATGTATATTTGGAGTGTTTAAAGGGTGTCTGGTTTTTTGCCTTTAGGTTGGATGTGTAAGATGCGGATACTTGTGCCGTTAACATGGTATTTTGTTTCATACAGGTGGATGGCTATTGTTGATGCGACTTCTCCTTAGGCCGACAGGTAGATTGTTTGAGATTAGATTCAAAAAACATATGGCAGCTCTGAAAAACAAAAAACTCCATACATCAGTAACAGCGACCCATCTGCATGAAAAACAAAAAACTCCATACATCAGTAACAGCGACCCACCTGCATGAAATAAAACACCATGGTAACCCAAGTATCAGCATCCTGAAGACGTCCTCCAAACACGAAACAAAACCTGAATGATGAAAATGGCAATATTTACAATAGTATCATCTCTGTCTTCACCAACTGCTTACGTTATTAAATTTGCAGTTCACACACACACACACACACACACACACACACACACACACACACACAAACACACACACATACACATCTACCTTAACATTTACCATGGGTATTTATTTATCTTACCATGACATCCGCCAAATATGCGACGCATTGTACCCCCTGTCAGCTTCAAACTATATGTACATCAGCTAAAGGCACAAACTGTACATCTGCATATTAAAGCATTAACCAATGTATTACCCCAAGCTTTAGGCAGTTATTACATACAACAAATATAATCTTAAGAACCCGCTGCTTTGGAAAGTTTGCTCTCATCTAATCACTCCTTCCACCCTCTCTTTCTCCTTTTCTTCCTTTCCCTCTACCTCCAGTCTTTCATTCCTGTCAATGAATCCCAACCAAAACTTAATAATGTACAATTTTACCACTGCAGCCAGCATAATTATTGTACTTAAAGTTCGTAACATGTCACCTGATTGTATAAGCGAGTATGAAGTTTAAGCTATATAAACTTGACTAAATCGGATTTATATACCATCTGAAATATGTATTTCAACGTATATATTCAACTTCTCAAAACATGCATCTCCAAAATCTCTTAGAACTCATTCTGTAATAATGTTATGATCTATATTCTTTGTATTTTGTGATAATGTTACTCTTCTGCTATATGATCCTTGCACCTAATAGTTTCCAGACGCCATATTTGTCTACAAAACATAACAATATACATGTGATGTGTTACGATAGTGAAAGGAAACTGTGACCACTGGAGGTACTCTGTTCTACTTATTTTTATTTTTACCGTTAGATATGCGCTTAGTTTTTGTCAAAAGACTCAAAACCATGTTCTGAAATAGTGTTTTGTTTCTCCAATAGACAGTTCCATAAGTTCCTCCAAAAAATCGTCACACACACACACACACACACACACACACACACACACACACACTCACACACGTCATACTATCAAATGTAAATGCACTTGATGATGGAGCTATAAACTTTTGAAACGACTCGTGGAAATAAATAAGCAGTGACTGGTAACAGTAAACTTGTAGTATCATTTGGAGCTTTGACTACGTTTAAATTTGTAGCGAAGCTCTCTTAGCTTTCGTAGCAGTTCTTGAGCTTTTTCTGTTGAAAGTCGACATTGTTAGTGCTGGAGATGAAATTTTCGTGATGACCGCTCAGGTAATCTAAAATCTGTTGTCGCTCTTGCTAAGCAGATCTTCTTGCCCTTCTGTATCCTCCTATTTACAGCCGTATTCAGTGATGCTGTAACGATCGTTTGATCACAGATTCCGTGTTCTATGCTGAGTCGAAAGGTTCGGGCCTGTTGTCAGTACCAGGTCTAAAGGTCTAAGATGTTATCTCCACCCTAAGAAATACACACGGCACACGTACTCTGCTACCCAAGTGGCCACTTCCCTGCTAACATAGTGGCCACTTCCTGCGTGTAGTGCACGGCAGACCTACTAGGGGAACCCCATAGTTAACCAGATGGCGCAGATCTAGAAATTTGCATCCGAGGACAGCTGTTTTCGTCAACTCTGGAAACCGAGGAGGGCCTCTGAATCCAGATGACAGCTGTCATTAGTGCCTAGATGAGCCACGATTTTCAGCACAGTGCGCTTAATAGCTGGCGGCAGGCAAGAAACGTGGAGTGACTATCACCCGCCTAACATTGATGATCCCAATGACAAGCAATGCCACCCTCTGCGCTTGTCTGGACCTTCCAGGAAGATCAGCCACAGTCCTAACAGACGAGGCGTCCCGGCAAGACGTAAGAGGATAGTCGTGCGGCAGGTCTCCATTTCCGTCTTCCGCCCAGGTATTCGTGACTTCATCAACCGTTCAGTTCACCCATCACCGTCAGGTAAACGTCCACTGGCTGAGATTTGCGAATCGGAAGACGCAGCGACATCAGGGATCCCAGGCGACGCTACAGCCTCCAGGGATGCCAAAGCATCGATCTCAGGTGCACCAACACCAACGCAACCCAGGGCAGCAGACCGAAGCCTGTCAGAGTGGCCAATAAAGCTTCCAACTGCTTAAAGAGAGTGGCCAAATTCCCCTGCATCCGTACACAACAGCCGCAGTCTCAATCCATTTTTAATCAGTTATTGTCTGAGCCACGGGTAATGAAATCCTGACCCAGGAAACTGAACTCGCGAAAGACAACCGATCGAAGAGTATACAACCTCTTAAACAAAAATAGCATTAAGAAAACAGCTAAATAAACAACTAATGTACACTTCCACTCATGAATACCACTAAATTAAACCATGTAAACATTCTGTGTTGCTGTTCTTGAGCCGGCCGCTATGACCGAGCGATTCTAGGCGCTTCAGTTCGGAACCGCTCTGCTGCTACAGTCGCAGGTTCGAATCCCTCGGGCATGGATGTGTGTGATGTCCTTAGGTTGGTTAGGTTTAAATAGTTTTAAGTCTAGGGGACTGATGACCTCAGATGTTAAGTCCCTTAGTCCTTAGAGCCATTTGAATCATTTTTTGCTGTTCTTGGCTCCCATCTGCTTGTAGGCTGGAGCTATATTGAATATTTACTATTCACAAAGGTCTGGTATCTAGTAAATAAAGCGACACTAGCAACTTCCGGGAAACTACAAGGTAAACTAATTCAACACAAACGGCTGAAAAATACACAAAATATTACACAAAAATAGCGCTACTATAACAACTACATACACAGTTACTGTTCAAATCTACTCAGAAACAAGTAAGAGAACCGCTGTTAATATTCTTTTGCAGGACATCCTGCGACGACCAGGAAACGGTATACAAGTTAAGAAGAAGGTGTCAGACGGATATAGATAAGTAATAAGTAATACGTTATGAGTTTCTGGCAATCAGCTATTTGTTAAAACATTCATACATTGATTTTTGAATTCAATCTACTATTCAACGGTTATTACGAATAGAATTTCCAGATAAATGATACCAAAGACAAAATTCATACATGTGTTTACGGCAGGGCGAAATGTGGAGCTCAGATACGTTATTCATGACAGATCTAACGAGTCAGGGAAGAGCGTTTTCGATCAGGTATGTAGTCTAAAAAAAGGAAAATCTTTCCTCATTGAGGAAACCCATGTTATTTCTTTATAAGAGATTTTTTTTGCAGTGGATACCAGTTGATCCATCTTGATTGTAAATGTTGACTGCTATATCCTATTCACAGAAGTGGAAAACCTGGAATTCGTCGGCACTGCCCTTAAATGATTTCATTTTATATCTTCCAATGATTCATACAAACAACGAACATTATTAAAGTATGAATAAATCAATTTGAACACATGTAGTACTTGGCGTCCCTCAAGAGTCAGTACAAGTAGTACAGTTACTTTTGCTAACATATATTATTCCGTGATATATTTATCATTTTTGCGTAGATGCCCTTCAATTATATTACACTCTGACATTATAACATCCAAAAGATAGTAATAAATTTTCTTCGTGAATATCTGAAACCTATTTACGACTACATCAAGAAAATGAAACTTTAGCTCAATCGCAAGAAATATTAAGCCACGTTTACAGCTCACCAACTAATAATCGGTCCATACATGTATGAATAATAATCAGTCCATAAATGCGCATATTTAGTCTACCCGTTAATATTAATGCAGAAATCTTTTTGTGAAGACATTGTCATCTATGACTAAAATTACCTTTAACGCATCCCAGAAGGTCCATTCGTCATTTATATTATAAAACTGTTCGTAAGGTTTCCTCGGTCGATAGAAGATCTAAGAACACATTTTGATTACTACAACGTCCTGTTAAAACGTCTAAACTGAGATAGTAAGTTTTGAGAACATTTCCCATGCAAAAAAGCTAAAAGTAGTTGACGTTCGGGATGCGTAACACCGGCTCCGTTCACCGTCACCACCTACCATCACGGTATAAAGTCCGAAGATGGTCGAAAACTGACCGAAACTGTTTACCAAATAATGAAGGTCTTTTTGCGGTCGAGACTGTTTTTGTTCATTTTAAAATACTAAACTGAGAATTTCCGCTGCCTTAATGTCGTGCTGCACTGACATGTACTGACACACTGTGATCACGTTACGTCTTCGTGATTACATAATACTGTCAAACACGCGATCACCACAAACTGTATTGATTTCCACTCGTCGGTAATTATAGCCTCATATACATCTCTCTGACATTTTTACACCAACAACAGCAACGAGAAACTCTAGCCTTCCGGTCAGCATCACTTTCAGCACCTCTCTTGTTGCAAGCGTTTACCCCGTCATCCAGCACAACGTTGGACTACGGAGTAACCTGCCTCGAAGCAGCAGAGATGCTAAACATTTCATCATTTCCTAAATCAATAACTATTAATCGTACATCAGCCTTTTGTTACCACTAAATGATTGCATACCAGTAGCAGCTTATCTTCTTGTTTCCTTTACAGTTTTCGAACAATTATGTTACTGCATCTTGATAATTATGTCAGCTGACGATATACTCTCATATTACCATTCCATGTTATGGAAAAAGGGTCACTGTAAGTGTCAGTCAGGATTTACCCACTAATCAGAATTACGCCGATTGTATAGCAAACGAGAGCTTCCTGCTTCGTGGAGGCATGGAGTTCAAACGAAACGTAGTATTTATGTTATGTCTGTCTTCACTTGAAAGTAAAGTTACAAAGTAAAGCCACGAGGAAGCCATTATGATCGAATGGCCTCAAATGAAGCAGACAAAAATCGTTGTTTTAGCAGCACTGCCACTAAGCGTCATTTTAGAATTTTGCGACGATCCGATGGTACTGCAGGGCAGGAAGCCATAAATTCAAGTCGTCTGTCTGAAATAGCTCTTCACACTCCACTGTGTTTTCATTATTTTATGTCCCACTAGTTGTTTCTGACCACGCATTGCTGTCGCTCAGTTTTGTTAAATTGAGCAAAAAAAAAAAAAAAAAAAAGAGAGAAAGCACACGTTTCTAATACGTACAGCAGTTGGATATACGTTCTGATCTCCTTCGCCGGCCGAGTGGTTCTAGGCGCTGCAGTCTGGAGCCGCCCGACCACTACGGTCGAAGGTTCGAATCCTGCCTCGGGTATGGATGTGTGTGATGTCCTTAGGTTAGTTAGGTTTCAGTAGTTCTAAGTTCTTGATCTCCTTCTCCGCTCAGTCTCTGCCCATCTCTACCTCTCCCTCTTCTTGTCCATCCCCTCTTCCTCCTTCACCGTCGCCCTATCACCTCCTGCCCCCCTTTCTCTATCCACCTCTCTCTCTCTCTCTCTCTCTCTCTCTCTCTCTCTCTCTCTCTCTCCCTTCATCTAGATCTGCCCCATTACACTCCCCATGTTATATAATTTTTAATATGTGTGGGGAATGTGAGC
This sequence comes from Schistocerca piceifrons, assembly GCF_021461385.2. Lineage (NCBI taxonomy): Eukaryota > Metazoa > Arthropoda > Insecta > Orthoptera > Acrididae > Schistocerca > Schistocerca piceifrons. The sequence goes on along the minus strand of NC_060139.1, from coordinate 400,385,773 downwards.
ATAAAATCTGAAGAAA